>NW_022681465.1:114192392-114239385 GCF_009764315.1 Trachypithecus francoisi | reverse complement strand
TGAACCCGAGAGGCGGAGCTTGCAGTGAGCTGAGATCTGGCCACTGCACTCCAGCCTGGGTGACAGAGCAAGACTCCGTCTCAAAGAAAAAAAAAAAAAAAAAGGAAGTGATAATAGATTGTGAGTCTGGTGACAAGATTCCACCCCCCTCGCACCCCCCCACCCCCCGAGACAGGGCCTTTTTCTTTTGCCCAGATGGGAGTGCAGTGGCGCGATCACGGCTCACTACAACCTCCTCCCAGGCTCAAGTGATTCTCCCACTTCAGCCTCTCAGGTAGCTGGAACTACAGGCACTGACCACCATGCCTGGCTACTTTTTGTCAGGATTTTCTTTTTTTTTTTTTTTTTTTTTGAGGCGGAGTCTCGCTCTGTCGCCCGGGCTGGAGTGCAGTGGCCGGATCTCAGCTCACTGCACGCTCCGCCTTCCGGGTTTACGCCATTCTCCTGCCTCAGCCTCCCGAGTAGCTGGGACTACAGACGCCCGCCACCTCGCCCGGCTAGCTTTTTTTGTATTTTTTTTTAGTAGAGACGGGGTTTCACCGTGTTAGCCAGGATGGTCTCGATCTCCTGACCTCGTGATCCGCTCGTCTCGGCCTCCCAAAGTGCTGGGATTACAGGCTTGAGCCACCGCGCCCGGCCCAGGATTTTCAAAGCTGGGAATTTTTAGAGGGGAATGGAGGAGAATAATCTGGAAGTGCAAGTAAGGAGCAGGGAAGATTTCTTTCCCACATCTCTGTTAGGTACCGTGATATGAAGAGTGTGGAGGAGAAAAGAGGAAACCATCTAACATTTGAGATGACTGCGAAGGAAAAGACATCCTCGGGGAGTTGAATTTTACTTAGAGCGAGAAATGAAGGGATGATTCAGAGGTTAAAGAGTGGGATTTTGTTATTTACTTAAGGGAGCACAGTGGAAGTTTCAGGAAGTGGTAGGAGAAGGTAGAAGATGGCAGGGTGTTGGGAATAATTTGAGAAATCTCAGCTGCTGGAAGTGACTGAGAATCAGATATAAAGGCAGTCCTGATGTTCTGTTCTGGGTGCCGTTGCTGTGTAACGAATCTGCCACAACTTAGTGGCTTGAAACAACAAAGAACATTTTATTATTTCTCATTGTTTCTGTGGGTCAGGAATTTGTGAGGGCCTTGCTGGGCAGTTTTCGTGCAGCTGTCTCGTGGTTGTGCCTACATAGTTGCTAGAGCTTCAGTAGCTGGGGACTGAGCAACTAGGGATTGGCGGGCTATCTCTTGTTTTCAAGTAGTCTCATGAAGATTTCTTTATGTGGTTTCAATGTGTGGGCTGGTTTGGATTTCCTTATAGCATAATGGCCTCAGTTGGATTGATGTTTTGTGAGCCTTCTCATCACTCCTTGTCCTGTCCCCAGACAACCACTGATCTACTTTCTGTCACCATAGATTAGCCTGCATTTTTAAGAATTTTATAAGCATGGAATGATAAGTACCTTTTTTGTCATGTTTCTTTTACTTAGCATAGCTATTTTGATTTTCATCCATTTTATTGCTGAGTAGTGTTCCATTGCATGTATATACTATACTGTATCCATCGCTTAGTTGTGAACATTTGGGCTTTTTCCAGTTTGGGACTGTTAACAAGTAGAACCACTGTGAATATTAGTGTATAAGACTTCGTACAGCCAAGGCTGGCAGATCACTTGAGCCCAGGAGTTTGAGACCAGCCTGGGAAAAATGGTGAAGCCCCTGTCTTTTTATTTTAAAATCAAAAATTAAAATTTTTTTATAAAAAAATTTTAAAAAGACTTTATATAGACATACGCTTTCATTTTTCTTGAGTAAATACTTAGGTCACAGGGTAGATGTATTTTTAAGTCTTTAAGGAGCTGTCAAACTCTTCTTCAAAGTGGTGGTTGCACCATTTTACTTTTGAATGTAACAGAGTTTAATTGAGCAAAGAACAATTCAAAAGTTAGACAGCCCCTAGAATAGGTTCAGAACAGCTCCCCCGTTTTGCATTTTTACCAGCAATGTATGAAAGTTCCATTTGCTCAGTGTCCCTGCAAACACTTGGTATGGTCAGTCTTTTTAATTTTAGGCATTATAATAGATGTAGTGGCGTCTTGTGATTTTAATTAGCGTTTCCTAATGACCAGTGCTGCTGTTGATCCTTTCATGAGCTTATTTGCCATCCGTATATCTTCTTTGGTGAAGTGTCTGTTCAAATCATTTGGGTTTTTTTTTTTTTTTTTTGAGACAGTGTCTTACTCTGTCACCTAGGCTGTTGTGCAGTGGTGCAATCACACAGCCTACTGCAGCCTCCACCTCCTGCGCACAATCTTCTTGCCTCAGCCTTCTGAGTAGCTGAAATTACAAGCACACACCACCATGCCTGGCTAATTTTTTTTTTTTTTTTTTTTTAGACACTTAGGTCTGTAATCCATTTTGAGGTAATTCTTATATATGGCTCAATGTAGGTGGAAATTTGGTGTGTTTTTGCATAAGGATTTCCAATAGTTTTACCATCATTTCTTGAAACTACTATGCTTTCTCTGTTAAACCACATTTGTAACTTTAGTTAAAATCAATCATAATATTACAGGGCTATTTCTGACTCTAAATTCTGTTACATTGTCTATTAGCCTATATTGATGTCAGTACTACACTTTTAATTACTATAGCTTCAGAGTATGTCTTGTAAACCAAAAATAAAATTATAGGGACCCCCCTGCACAACCAACTGAATGGACCCATCCTCTCAGCCAAGGGCATTCCAAAATTAACCTGAAAAACTAGTTCAAGCCATGATGGAAGGGGGAGTTGAACATGTCTCATCACACCCTCCTCCCCTTTTGGAATTACTGATAGAACAGACTCTTGAAGTCTGATAAGAAACATTTACAACCTACCCTCTCTGAAGCCTGCTACCTGGTAGCTTCATCTGCATGATAAAACCTTTGTCTCCACAACCCCTTATGGTAACCCAGACATTCCTTTCTGTTGATAATAACTCTTTCAAGTAGTGGCCAATTAGAAAATCTTTAAATCTTCCTATGAGGTAGAAACCTCCCTACCCCCACTTTGAGTTGTCCCGCCTTTAACAACAGAACTCATATACATCTTACATATATTGATTGGTGCTGCATGTCTCCCTAAAATGTGTAAAACAAAGCTGTACCCCACCACCTTGGGGACGTGTCATCAGGACCTCCTGAGGCTGTGTCATAGGTGCGTCTTTAACCTTGGCAAAATAAACTTTCTAAATTGATTGAAACCTGTCTCAGCTACTTTTGGTTTACAGTCTTAAAGTTAGGTAATGTAAATTGTCCAGCTTTGGTTTATTTGTGTCGTTAGTATTTCCACATAAATTTTAGAATCAGCTTTTCAATTTAATATACTACTTTTCTCGGCCGGGCGCGATGGCTCAAGCCTGTAATCCCAGCACTTTGGGAGGCCGAGACGGGTGGATCACGAGGTCAGCAGATCGAGACCATCCTGGCTAACATGGTGAAACCCCGTCTCTACTAAAAAATACAAAAAACTAGCCGGGCGAGGTGGCGGGCGCCTGTAGTCCCAGCTACTTGGGAGGCTGAGGCAGGAGAATGGCGTGAACCCGGGAGGCGGAGCTTGCAGTGAGCTGAGATCCGGCCACTGCACTCCAGCCTGGGCGGCAGAGCGAGACTCCGCCTCAAAAAAAAAAAAAAAAAAATATACTACTTTTCTCTTAGATCCACAATTAAATATATTTGATGCTAACAATTCTGGTTTTTTGTTTTTTTGTTTTTCTGAGACAGAGTTTCAGTCTTGTTGCCCAGGCTGGAGTGCAGTGGCGCGATCTTGGCTCATCACAACCTCCACCTCCTAGGTTAAAGCAGTTCTCCTGCCTCAGCCTCCCGAGTAGCTGGGATTACAGGCATGCACCACCACGCCCAGCTAATTTTGTATTTTTAGTAGAGATAGGGTTTCTCCATGTTTATCAGGCTGGTCTCGAACTCCTGACCTCAGGTGATCCACCCACTTCGGCCTCCCAAAGTGTTGGGATTACAGGCGTGAGCCACTGCATCTGGCCAGTTGTGTTATTTTTAAAACCCAAGTTTCCCTGGTCAATCTTGGTTGGATGAAGCTTATTTTCAGTAGATTGCCCTGGAAAGGCTAGTGAGTACAGTATTCTACATTTTAAACTTGTCTTAGTCTTGCTACTTCAAGACAGCTAGGCTGCATGTAAAATTCTTGGCTCATACTTTTTCCCCATAAATTTCTATGAGAAAGTCTAATGATAACTGATTTTTTTAATTTTGTAACTTAGTCTTTTTGCTTAGAGGCTCTGAGGATGGGAGGGGGTTCTTCCTCCCATACCTAGGAATTTTTCTTTTTTTTTAATTCCTGACCGCTAGACCACCAGGGAGATTGTTTTGTTTTTATTCTTCAGGGACCCCATGTGTACATATGTTAAATAAATACTGTTTACCAACTTATCAACCATTTTGCTTTTTATTTATTTTTATTCCTTTAGTTCTTTTTCATGCCTTTGCTTTAGTGCTCCTTAGGTTTTCAGTCAGATATATTTGTCCTTGGGTACCTTGTAATCAGTATTACTTTTTCTTCTGTCAGTTTGTTTTCTGTTCGTTTTGAAATTACTTGTTTCCTGGTCTGGCAATAACAGTTGAGATATGAGGAGTTTGAGTTGCCGTCTGTCTGTGTATCTTGCTTTTTTTTTTTTTTTTGAGACGGAGTCTCACTCTGTCGCGGGGGCTGGAGTGCAGTGGCCGGATCTCAGCTCACTGCAAGCTCCGCCTCCCGGGTTCACGCCATTCTCCTGCCTCAGCCTCCCAAGTAGCTGGGACTACAGGCGCCCGCCACCTCTCCCGACTAGTTTTTTGTATTTTTAGTAGAGACGGGGTTTCACCGTGTTAGCCAGGATGGTCTCGATCTCCTGACCTCGTGATCCACCCGTCTCGGCCTCCCAAAGTGCTGGGATTACAGGCTTGAGCCACCACGCCCAGCCTGCACTCTTCTATTGATATCACTGTCTTCTGATTCTGTGATTTCTTTATTTCTTCAGAACCACCCTTCATTTTCTACTGTTTGCTTCCTTTTTTTTTTTTTTTTTTTTTTGAGGTGGAGTCTCACTCTGTCACTCAGGCTGGAGTGCAGTGGTGTGATCTTGGCTCACTGCAACCTCTGCCTCCCGGGTTCCAGCAATTCTCCTGCCTCAGCCTCCCAAGTAGCTGTGACTACAGGTGCACACCACCATGCCCGGCTAAGTTTTGTATTTTTAATAGAGATGGGGTTTTGCTGCATTGGCAGGCTGGTCTCAAACTCCTGACCTCAAGTAATCCACCCACCTCTGCATCCCAAAGTGCTGGGATTACAGTCATGAGCGGCCGTGCCCGGCCTCCCCCGCCTACCTCCCCCCCCTTTTTTTTTTCAAGACAGAGATTACAGGTGTGAGCCACTGGACCCCAGCCTGTTTTTATTCCTTTTACCACATCTCCAAGGAACATCTTCCCTTCCAAGTGGGAATGTAACCTTTTTTTTTTTTTTTTTTTTTTTTGAGACGGAGTCTCGCTCTGTCGCCCAGGCTGGAGTGCAGGGGCCGGATCTCAGCTCACTGCAAGCTCCGCCTCCCGGGTTTACGCCATTCTCCTGCCTCAGCCTCCCGAGTAGCTGGGACTATAGGCGCCCGCCACCTCGCCCGGCTAGTTTTTTGTATTTTTTAGTAGAGACGGGGTTTCACCGGGTTAGCCAGGATGGTCTCGATCTCCTGACCTTGTGATCCGCCCGTCTCGGCCTCCCAAAGTGCTGGGATTACAGGCTTGAGCCACCGCGCCCGGCCGGAATGTAACCTTAAACAAGTCAGTTAACCTCTTTGTGATTACTTTTCTTATCTGCAAAGTGACTTAATGATTTTAAGTACTTTTTTTTTTTTTTTTAAGACAGGGTCTCACTCTGTCACCCTGGCTGGAGTGCAGTGGCATGATCTCTGATCTCCACTCACTGCAATCTCCTCTTCCCTGGTTCAAGCGGTCCTCCCACCTTAGCCTTCTGAATAGCTAGGACTACAGATATGAACCACCACACCCAGCTAATTTTTGTACTTTTTGTAGAGATGGGGTTTTCCCATATTGCCCAGGTTGGAATTATAAGTACTTTTTATCGTACAGCAAGATTGACAGTTTTATATTAGAACACGTTTATCTCTATATAATAGAGATTAACAGGAAAATGACAAGGCTGGGTGCGGTGGCTCATGCCAATAATCCCAGCACTTTGGGAGGCTGAGGTGGGAGGATCACTTAAGGTCAGGAGTTTGAGACCAGTCTTGCCAAGATGATGAAAGCCCATGTCTACTAAAAATACAGAAATTAGCCCAGCTTGATGGTGGGAGCCTGTAATCCCAGCTACTTGAGAGACTGAGGCACGAGAATCACTTGAACCTGGGCGGCAGAGGTTGCAGTGAGCTGAGATCGTGCCACTGCACTCCAGCCTGGGTGGCAGAGCGAGACTCTTGTCTCAAGAGAAAGCAAACAAATTAAAAAAAAAAAAAAAAAACAAGAAAATGACAAAAAGTAATATTACAACTCTGAATTTTATAACAGACTTTTTTGGAATTCATTGGCTAATACTGTACCAAATCCAAAATACTCTATAGTATACCAAATCCGACTCTACCTTATAGTATGAATTGGATTCTATCTGGACTTGTCTCACTGATCCCTCAAACAGTGTGTTTTATTTTTTATTGAAGTAAAAAAATTTGTCATTTTAGCCATTTTTAAGTATATAGTTCAGTAACATTAAGTATGTTCATGTTGTGCAATAGATCTTTGGAACTTTTTCGTCTTACATCCTGAAACTCTACATTAGCAAATCCCCATTTCTCCTTCCACCTAGCCCATGGTAATCATCATTCTTTCTAATTCGATAAATTTGACTATTTTACTTACCTCACATAAGTAAATTCTTTTTTTTTTTTTTTGAGACAGTCTTGCTTCGTTGCCTAGGCTGGAGTGCAGTGGCACGATCTCAGCTCACTCTAAGCTCTGCCTCCTGGGTTCACACCATTCTACTGCCTCAGCCTCCCAAATAGCTGGGACTACAGATGCCCACCACCACACCCTGCTAATTTTTTGTATTTTTAGTAGAGACAGGGTTTCACCGTGTTAGCCAGGCCAGGATGGTCTCAATCTCCTGACCTCGTGATCCACCCGCCTTAGTCTCCCAAAGTGCTGGGATTATAGGCATTAGCCACTGTGCCTGGCCTCACATAAGTAAATTCTTATAGTGTGTTTATTTTTGCTTCCATGCCTTTTTTGTTGTCCTTGTCCATGCTCTTACTTGGAATGCGTTCTATTTTGTCTACCTGTGCAAATCGTACTGGTTTTTTGGTTTTTTTCTCCACCCCCCCCCATTTGTTACCCAGGCTGGAGTGCAGCAGCACCGTCTCCACTCACTGCATCCTTGACTTCCTGGGCTCAAGTGACCCTCTCGCCTCAGCCCTGCAGGTGGCTGGGACTACAGGCGTGTGCCACCATGCCCAGCTAAATTTGTTTTTTGTTTGTTTGTTTTTGAGATGGAGTCTCACTCTGTCGCCCAGGCTGGAGTGCAGTGGCACAATCTCGGCTCACTGCAATCTCTGCCGCCTGGGTTCAAGCAATTTTCCTGCCTCAGCCTCCTGAGCAGCTGGAATTACAGGTGCCTGCCACCATGCCAGCTTATTTTTGTAGTTTTAGTAGAGATGAGGTTTCACCTTGTTGGCCATGCTGGTCTCGAACTCCTGACCTCGTGATCTGCCTGCCTCGACCTCCCAAAGTGCTGGAATTACAGGCGTGAGCCACCATACCCGGCCAAAATTTTTGTATTTTTAGTAGACACAAGGTTCTTACCCTGTTGCCTGGGCTGGTCTCGAACTCCTGAACTCAAGCAATTCACCTACCTTGGCCTCCCAGAATGCTGGGAT
This sequence comes from Trachypithecus francoisi, assembly GCF_009764315.1. Lineage (NCBI taxonomy): Eukaryota > Metazoa > Chordata > Mammalia > Primates > Cercopithecidae > Trachypithecus > Trachypithecus francoisi. Next base: position 114,231,457 of record NW_022681465.1, on the reverse strand, counting down.
TACAAGCCACTGTGCCCAGCCTAAATCCTGTTGGGTTTTTTTATTTTGTTTTGTTTTGTTCTGTTTGTTTTTGAGACAGAGTCTCGGTATGTCTCTCAGGCTGGAGAGCAGTGGCGCAATCTTGGCTCACTGCAACCTCCACCTCCCAGGTTCAAGTGATTCTCCTGCCTCAGCCTCCCAAGTACCTGGGATTACAGGCATGTGCTACCATGTCCAGCTAATTTTTGTATTTTTAGTAGAGACAGGGTTTCACCATGTTGGCCAGGCTGGTCTCGAACTCCTGACCTCGTGATCCGCCTACCTCGGCCACCCAAAGTGCTGGGATTACAGGCGTGAGTGGTTTTTATTTCTTAGGTCGGTTTCCTGCATATGATCTTTCAGTATACATTAGTTTCTTTCCTTTTTAATTAAAATACTGTTTGTATTTCACATTTTGATGTTTGTTCAGATTTGTTTTATATTGTTTTTTGTTTTGTCTTGTGTGATAGTCTTAAATCCCTAGTTAGATCATAACTGAACAGTAACATGTTTCTATATATTTCTCAGTGACTTGCACAGTGCTAGTAGTGCTAAAAAAGTATTTATTATTATTATTTTGTCGTCGTTGTTGTTGTTAGACAGGGTCTTGCTCTATCACCCAGGCTAGAGAGCAATGGGAAAATCATTGCTTACTGCAACCTCCAACAACTGGGCTCATGTAATTCTCCTGCCTCAGCCTCCCAATTAGCTGGGATTACAGGCATGAGCTACCATGTCTGGACAAAAATATTTCTAGGTGCGGTGGCTCATGCCTGTAATTCCCACACTTGGGAAGCCGAGTGAGGCTGGAGAATGACTTGAGCCTAGGAGTTCGAGACCAGCTTGGCTAAGATGGCGAGACCCCATCTCTAAAAAAATTTTAAAAACTAGCCAGGCATGGTGGCATGCACCTATATTCTCAGTGGGCTGAGGTGGAGGGTCGTTTGAACACAGGAATTTGAGGGGAGAAAAAAGGCAGAGAAAGAGAAAGAGAGAGAGAAGTGAAGAAAGGAAGGAGGGAGGGAGAGAAGAAAGAAACAAAATAAAGGAAAAGAAAGAAAGAAAACTGGTACCAGGAAAGCAGGAAAGGGAAATTGAAGTAAAAAATAATAATAAAAATAAAATGAAAATTGGTTAGTCACTATTAACAATTTTGTATCCTTATAATCTGGAAACATTATAATTTCAAAAGAAAAAATATTCTTTGGATCATAGGTTCTGAGGTCAGAACAGCTTTCCCAGAGTCTAGATGAAGTCAAGTTTTTTCTGATCTTAATTGAAATAAGTGTAGCTGGCCTTGAACAAATCTACTCATGGTCTATGGATAGGAATTAAATTGTAGGGGCATTCACTTTATGACATTCATTCTTAGAACATTTACCTATGTCCAGCTTTTGAAGTAAAGTCACATAACCTCTAAGCAGGTAAGTTTCCTGCGGCTTTATTTAGGATTTTAAATACTCATTTTCAGTTTAATTTGGTTATGTTTAGATTAAGATGACTGTTGGTACTAACATACATTTTCTGATTAAACCTATCTGAACATGAGTTGTTTTTATTTCTTACCCTTTCCAGAGCAATGATTCTGACATTTGGGATGATACAGCATTGATAAAAGCATATGATAAAGCTGTGGCTTCATTTAAGGTATGAAACGCTTACTTAGTCGTTTTCTTATTTTCTCTTGTTATTCATTTGGAAGGGAATTGGTAACATACAGTAAAGTGTTAAAGTACATGTTACTCAGTTTTCATTTTGAAGATTAGATGGTAATATGAGTTAGTTAAATCAGGTGATATCTTCCTTTAGAAGTTGATAGCTTATATATGTCATCCTTTTTATGAAGGCAATTTAAATAAAATTTAAAATATTTATTCCTACCTGGGTATGGTGGCTCACTCCTGTAATCTCAGCACTTTGAGAAGCCGAGGTGGGTGGATCACCTGAGGTCAGGAGTTCGAGACCAGCCTGGCCAACATGGTGAAACCCCATCTTTAATAAAAATACAAAAATTAGCCAAGCGTGGTGGCACGTGCCTGTAATCCCAGCTGCTTGGGACACTGAGGCAGGAGAATCACTTGAACCTGGGAGGCAGAGGTTGCAGTGAGCCAAGATCGCACCACTGCACTCCAGCCTGGGCGATAGAGTGAGACTCCATCGCAGAAAACAAAAAGTGTATTCCTTTTAGTATTTTTACATTGTATCAAACTATAGAATTCCTGTAATTGAGATTAACAGGAAAGGGACAACCTGGATTATAATTTTAAACATTTAACAAGCATTCAATAAAATAATGATGAAGATAAATAGCATTAGTATGGCAATTAATACTTGTAGCATGCTGACAGTACTCTATGTGCTTTGCATATATTAAATTAATCTAATCATCCCAAATCCTGTAAGTTGGGTATCAAGTCAGGTGTTCCTATTGGGTAGGAATATACAGTTCTTTTAGGAAGTGTAGTATGGTTCTGTGTCTCAAGACACTTATACAGTTGGCCAACATCATCACCTTCTCCATTCTCTGAGATATTTAGTCTCACTAAGCACTAAATAAGGGTCATCAATAGTCCAGGCTACCTTGAACAGAGCATATACTCATACAGTATATAAAGAGTACCAAGCATACAGAGTTGATGTCTTTCTCATAGTTACTCTTGTAACGTGAGCTAAGGATCAGACCTCTGTGTCACCTTTGTAACTAATTTCTAGATTTTTTTTTTTTTTTTGAGATGGGGTCTTGCCGTGTCACCCAGGCTAGAGTGTGTAGTGGCATGATCATGCCTCATTGGAGCATTCAACTCACGAGCTCAAACAATCCTCCTACCTCAGCTTCCTGAGTAGTTGGGACCACAGGTGTGTGCCATCACACCCAGCTCATTTTTGTTTTCTTTGTAGAGATGCAGTCTCACCCTGTTGCCCACGCTGGCCTGGAACTCCTGAGCTTAAAAGATCCCTCCGCCTCGACCTCCCAAAGTGCTGGGATTACAGGCATGAGCCAGTGCACCCGGCCTAGATTTTTAAATGTGCTTTCCAGTATACACTGAAACTAGAAGTCAACTAAAGAATTACCAAGAGAGTTCTATAAAATAGAGATTGAAATGGGGCTCAGTGTGGGGTGGGTTGGTTATATTTCAGGGAGATGTAATCTGAGTAAAGGAAGAAAAGAACTGATGCGGGAAAACGATTGTTTTAGTAGTGAGTTTGAGTATGAATTAAGTTGAGATTGAGTTTGAATTAAGTTGAGGTTGAATATGAATTAAGTTGAGGTTGAGTTTGAGGTATGAATTAAGATGTGAAACTGATCATTGGAAATGTTAGATTGAGAACAGTCAGAGCTGGATTAATAGCTTCATAAGTGTGTTTGCAGACTGTTGTAACTAAAGTAATAAGAATAGATGGCCTTGGCTGGGTGCGGTGGCTCATGCCTGTAATCCGAGCACTTTGGGAGGCCGAGGCAAGCAAACCACGAGGTCAGGAGTTCAAGACCAGCCTGGCCAACGTGGTGAAACCCCGTCTTTACTAAAGATACAAAAATTAGCTGGGCATGGTGGTACACACCTATAATCCCAGCTACTCAGGAGGCTGAGGCAGGGGAATCGCTTGAATCCAGGAGGCGGAGGTTGCAGTGAGCTGAGATCAGCGCGACTGCACTCCAGGCTGGTGACAGAGTGAGACTCTGTGTTTGAAAAAAAAAAAGATGGCCTTAAGCAAGTAAAGAAGGATGGCCAGCTCTTACTGGGAATGCCTAAATCTAAGGCTTGATCAGAAGTAATGAAACCATTGGGGCCCTACATTGCCATGACATCCAAGGGGCCATGAATATCAGGAAGGAAGATAATTAACAGGGTCTAATGTTACAGAGAGGTTGAGAGGAAGGAGATTTGATTAAAAGGGTCTTTAGAGCTGATACAATCAGATGTATGATGCCTTTAAGAGCAGTTTTTATAGTGTAGGGAGTGGTCAAAAGAGGAAATAGATGCTTTCTGAGGTGATGGAGCCTTGAGACTAGCTTATAATGGTAACTGGGTTGTGTTGTGACTTTTATTCTGTGCACCACCCTGTAACATATACATTTTTATTCCTATTTTCATAGCATGCTCTAAAGAATGGTGACATTTGTGAAACTTCAGGTAAACCAAAAACCACACCTAAAAGAAAACCTGCTAAGAAGAATAAAAGCCAAAAGAAGAATACTGCAGCTCCCTTAAAACAGGTTATTTTAAAATGTTGAGATTTAACTTCAAAGGATGTCTCGTTAGTCCTTATTTAATAGTGTAAAATGTCTTTAACTTAAGTGATTAGTACAGTGTTTATGTTGACACATAATTACACAACTTCAAAAACAACTATTACATTTTCTGTTATTTAGGAACATGCATGTTAGTCATGAAAGTGTAAAGAATTAGATGGGAATGATAAATGCTAAAATCAGGACATATGTTCCATTTGTGAGTGGAAGGCAGGGCAGAAGGTGCCGTTTGGGAGGAGTACCCAAGAGCCGTAAGCTGAATTGGCAGTGTTTTACATCTTAAGCTGAGAGATTTTTTTCCCCCTTTTGCTTCAAAAACCCTGAAACTATTAATTCCAAGGAACCCAGAAGTCTAGGTGGATTATTTCTGCTAGTTAAAAACAGTAGTCCTGAAAGCCGAATATTGTGGTGTCTTTTGAGGCAACTTTAGTTTCATCATTACCAAGGGGAAGAGAGCTGACAGTTGACGAGCACTTGGTCTAGGCCAGTCCAGAGTGCTGGGCACCCTATGCATTTTCTCTCCCTCCTGCTGTTCACCACAAATATGGGAGGTAGCTTATATTATAGCCATCTAATAAGATAGGGAAACTAAGACTCAAAGAGATTCAGAAACTTGTACATGATTATAAAAGCGAGAGAGTTGGAATTCAGATTTATGTATTTAGACCCCAAGCCTTTCTCATTACATTATTTTGCCTTCCAAGTCTCTACCCTCTATCCTTTGCCTCCACACTGATCAAAACAAGATGTTAGTTTGCCCTCTTCAAAAGAAATGTGTGCATGTATATATCTTTGATTTCTTTTGTAGTGGAAAGTTGGGGACAAATGTTCTGCCATTTGGTCAGAAGACGGTTACATTTACCCAGCTACCATTGCTTCAGTTGATTTTAAGAGAGAAACCTGTGTTGTGGTTTACACTGGATATGGAAATAGAGAGGAGCAAAATCTGTCCGATCTACTTTCCCCAATCTCTGAAGTAGCTAATAATATAGAACAGAATGCTCAAGAGGTAAGGATACAAAAAAAAAATTCAATTTCTTGAAGCAGAGACTAGATGAGAAACTGTTAAATAGTATATATAGTTGTCAGTTTGATCCACTGAGGCATTAATTTTTTCTTAATGACACCCTTATAACAAAAACCTGCATATTTTTTCTTTTTAAAGAATGAAAATGAAAGCCAAGTTTCAACAGATGAAAGTGAGAACTCCAGGTCTCCTGGAAGTAAATCAGATAACATCAAGTCCAAATCTGCTCCATGGAACTCTTTTCTCCCTCCACCACCCCCCATGCCAGGGCCAAGACTTGGACCAGGAAAGGTAAACCTTCTATGAAAGGTTTTCCAGAAAATAGTTAATATCGGGACATATAACCTCTCTGTTAACTAATTTGTAGCTCTCCCATGAAATTTTTGTAGCTTAAATACACAAGAATTTTTTGAAAAGGAAATAAGATGATGCAAAATAGTTAATTTTTTAAAAAAAGTTAGACACTGCAGTGGATGCAACAATGCTTTATATGAAAGATTTATCTGGTTACTTTTGTGGAGTATTAGGTATTAGACTGATAATTAGCACACTTACTTAAGTTAGAAAGTATAATCGTGGGCCAGATGCGGTGGCTCACGCCTGTAATCCCAGCACTTTGGAAGGCCAAGGCGGGCGGATCACGAGGTCAGGAGATGGAGACCATCCTGGCTAACACGGTGAAACCCCATCTTTAGTAAAAATACAAAAATATTAGCCAGGCATGGTGGCAGACACCTGTAGTCCCAGCTACTCGGGAGACTGAGGCAGGAGAATGGCGTTAACCTGGGAGGCAGAGCTTGCACTGAGTCAAGATCGTGCCACTGCACTCCAACCTGGATGACAGAACGAGACTCTGTCTCAAAAAAAAAGAAAGTGTAATAATAATTTATCATTAGCTGGATGATATGCTGTTGTTTCCCATGTCACCTGTATAAGATATGTAAAATAAGAACACGTTATTTACATCTAATACAGATAAAATCCTGAGGCGCTCTCAGATTGTTTTGTAGAGTTCAAATGTAAATATTGTTTTCATTTATGGTCGTTTTGGTTATAAGTAACAGAAATCAACTCTAAAAAGATTTTATTATAGGTTAGATTATGTCATGGAACCTGAGGGCTTGTCCCTTTCTAGTTCTTTTGTGTAAAGCAGTGATTTCTTCCATGGAGGGGATGGTATTTAGGCTTTTTTTTTTTTTTTTTTGAGATGGAGTCTTGCTCTTTTGCTCAGGCTGGAGTGCAGTGGCGCCATCTCGGCTCACTGCAACTTCCACCTCCTGGATTCAAGCGATTCTCCTGCCTCAGCCTCCTAAGTAGCTGAGATTAAAGGCACCCACCACTGCACCTGGCTAATTTTGTATTTTTAGTAGAGACGGGGTTTCACCATGTTGGCCAGGCTGCTCTTGAACTCCTGACCTCAAGTGATCTCCCCACCTTGGCCTTCCAAAATGCTAGGATTACAGGCGCCTGGCCTAGGCAATCATGTTTAAAAATCAAGCATGACTCATCAAAAGTTTTAAGATTTTCTGGGATAATGTTTTTATTGAGGCTTACATTATATTGTAGTTTTTTGACTCTAAAATGATGTACCCTCTTAGAATATATATATCATGCTTCATTGGTCTCAGGGGGCTGATTTTTATAAGGTGAGAGATTTGCTAGTTTTCACAGTATGTGCTCTAAGTTAGCATATATAGCTAAACAGGCTTTCATAAAAACATTATACAATTTAGTTAATGAAATTTGGGCTATAGTCTTTTATGATTGAAATAATTTTGCTGAATAGACTGTCTCTGATTTATTAGGTAATTACCACTCTTATTTTTTTTTTACTTCCTTAATGTCTACATAGAAGGGAAATGAGAAAAATCCAGAGGTTGTCATTTGACTTATGAGTCTGTTTGACTTCAGGATTTGGTACATGAAATTTAACTTAACCTTTTTGATATGTTACAAATATTCTGGGTAATTATTTTTATCCTTTTGGTTTTGAGTCCTTTTTATTCCTATCATATTGAAATTGGTAAGTTAATTTTCATTTGAATATTCCTTATAGCCAGGTCTAAAATTCAATGGCCCACCACCACCACCACCACCATCACCCCACTTACTATCATGCTGGCTGCCTCCATTTCCTTCTGGACCACCGGTAAGTAAAAAAGAGTATAGATTAGGTTTTGCTTTCATATACAATTTGATAATTAGCAGAATAGGATCGGAAAATGTCATTGTAGACCATCCCTTGGGCCAGATTCTAATGGGTAGAAATTTGAACTAAACCTCTGGGGTTTTTTTGTTTGTTTGTTTTTAATGCCTTTCTGTTACCCAAATGCAGTGCTCTTGTAGTCCCAACTCTAAGCTCTAGGTTGCCTGCTTCTTTCCTGGCAGAAGTTGGTATCTAGTCTATAGGGAGGTAGTTCCTGTTAGAAGGGATTTAATTATACCATATATAAGAGATTAGTGTTTGCCCTTCTAGGTATAGTTGGATGTTAGCTTTTGATGTAAACTGGATTTCTTTTTCTTTCTTTCTTTTTTTTTTTTTTTTTTTTTTTTTTGAGGCAGAGTTTTGCCCTTGTTGCCCAGGCTGGAGTGCAGTGGTGTGATCTCGGCTCACTGCAACCTCCGCCTCCTGGGTTCAAGCAATTCTCCTGCCTCAACCTCCCAAGTAGCTGGGATTATAGGCGCCTGCCACCACGCCCGGCTTATTTTTGTATTATTAGTAGAAATGGGGTTTCACCATGTTGGCCAGACTGGTCTTGAACTCCTGACCTTAGGTGATCTGCCCACCTTGGTCTCCCAAAGTGCTGGGATTACAGGCGTGATCTACCGCACCCAGCTGTAAACTGGATTTCTAATGTTAGATTTTTAGGTATTAACAATAGATACAACGATACTCTTTGGCATACTGTGTATTGGGATGGGGTTAGGACAGATGTTCTACCCAAGATGTTTGCTTAAAATGGCCCTTGAAATGGTATGTGAGCTGTGTGTGTGTGTGTGTATTAAGGAAAAGCATAAAGGTATTTATGCTTGACTTTTTTTTACTCATAGCTTCATAGTGGAACAGATATATAATCTAAATCAAAATGTTTAAATTTTTATGTCACTGTCTTTTGATCCTTGTTAAATTTAATTTTGTTGGTCTTTTGTTGTTATTGGTTGGCTTTCTCCAAATGCTAGCTATATTAAGAAATTTAAGGCCAGGTACAGTGGCTCATGCCTGTAATCCCAGCACTTTAGAAGGCCAAGGCAGGAGGATCACTTGAGCTCAGGAGTTTGAGACCAGTCTGGGCAGCATAGCAAGACCTCGTCTTTGTTTAGGGGGAAAAAAAAGAAATTTAAGTAGGAGATGATCTAAGCAAAGATACAATTAATATCCAGCATTCACTGTATAATATAAATCCCCAGACTTTACTTTTTTGTTTACTGGATATAAATAACATCTTTTTCTGTCTCCAGATAATTCCCCCACCACCTCCCATATGTCCAGATTCTCTTGAGGATGCTGATGCTTTGGGAAGTATGTTAATTTCGTGGTACATGAGTGGCTATCACACTGGCTATTATATGGTAAGTAATCACTCAGAATCTTTTCCTGACAATTTTTTTGTAGTTGTGTGACTTTGTTTTGTAAATTTGTAAAATACTACTTGCTTCTCTCTTTATATTCCTAAAAAAAAAATAATAATAAAGTACAACTATCTGTCTGAAGCTTAAATTACTCTTGCATTGTCCCTAAGTATAATTGTAGTTAATTTTTAAAAGCTTTCATGCTGCTGTTAGATTATTTTGATTATACATTTTTGAATTGAAGTTATACTTTTAATGTTTTAATCTCTGCTTTGATTTGAAATTGATTGTACGGGAATGGAAAAGATGGGATAATTTTTCGTAAAAGAAAAATGAAATTTTTATTTATTTATTTATTTATTTTTTGAGACGGAGTCTTGCTCTGTTGCCCAGGCTGGAGTGCAGTGGCACGATCTTGGCTCACTGCAGGCTCTGCCTCCCGGGTTCATGCCAGTCTCCTGCCTCAGCCTCCCAAGTAGCTGGGACTACAGGTGCCTGCCACCACACCCGGCTAATTTTTTGTATTTTTTAGTAGAGACAGGGTTTGACCATGTTAGCCAGGATGGTCGCAATCTCCTGACCTCATGATCCACCCACCTCGGCCTCCCAAGAAAAATGAAATTCTTCTTATGCACAAAGATCTGGGGTAATATGTACCACATGAACTTTGGGGAGTATGGCTTCAAACTTGTCACTTTATACATTAGTCTCTTACAGACATGTTCTATTGTGTTTTAGTCAAAACATTTAAAATTATTTTTAAAAGGAAGCTCATGTGCCCTGCTAAAATTATTATGTGATATTATAGGCACTTGAATTTTTAGTAAATTAATATAGAAGAAACAACTGACTTAAAGGTGTACGTTTGTAAATGTATCGTCTATGTGTGCCCCCTTTAATATTCTTATTTAAAAGTTAAGGCCGGGCATAATGGCTCATACCTATAATCCCAACACTTTGTGAGGCCGAGGCGGGCAGATCACTTGAGATCAGAAGTTCGAGACCAGCCTGGCCAGCATGATGAAACCCCGTCTCTACTAAAAATACCAAAAAAAATTTAGCTGGGCGTGGTGGCGCATGCCTGTAATCCCAGCTACTTGGGAGGCTGTGGCAGGAAAATTGCTTGAACCAGGGAGGCGGAGGTTGCGGTGAGTTGAGATTGTACCACTGCACTCTACCCTTGGTGACAGAGTACGACTCCATCTCAAAAAAAGAAAAAGGCCTGGCGCAGTGGCTCACACCTATAATCCCAGTACTTTGGGAGGTCGAGGCAGGTGGATCACTTGAGGTTAGGAGTTCAAGACCAGCCTGGACAACATGGTGACACCCCGTCTCTACTAAATACACAAAATTAGCCCAGTGTGGTAGCGGGCAGCTATAATCCCAGCTACTTGGGAGGCTGAGGCAGGAGAATCACTTGAACCTGAGAGCAGAGGTTGCAGTGAGCCAAGATCACACTGCTGCGTTCTAGCCTAGCCAACAGAGTGAGGATTTGAGGGGGAAAAAAAAAGAGTCACTCGTCAGTTGTTGTATAACCTTGGTATATTTGTATATATCATGAATTCTTCATTTTAATGACCAAAAAGTAACAAATCAACAGCTTGTAATTTGTTTTGAGATCAGTTGTGACTGTAATACTCTAAGCTTTTACGTTTTTTAAATCATGAAATAGTTGAAGAAAAAATATATAATGTAAATATAAAGTATTGGTATAATTTATGTTCTAAATAGCTTTCTTGAGATATAATTCACATGGTGTGCAGTTTACCTTTGAAAATATACAAGTTGACCGGACGCAGTGGCTCATGCCTCTAATCCGAGCACTTTGGGGGGCCAAGGCAGGCAGATCACGAGGTCAGGAGATCGAGACCATCCTGGCTAATACAGTGAAAATATCATCTCTACTAAATATACAAAAAAAACTAGCCAGGCGTGGTGGCGGGCGCCTTGTGTCCCAGCTACTCGGTAGGCTGAGGCAGGAGAATGGTGTGAACCCAGGAGGTGGAGCTTGCAGTGAGCCGAGATTACGCCACTGCACTCCACCCTGGGCAACAGAGCGAGACTCCGTCTCAAAAAATAAAATAAAATAAAAAAGAAAATATACAAGTCAGTGGTTTTGGTTTTCACAGTTATGCAACCATCACTACAATTTTAGAACATTTTCATCACCCCAAAAAGAAACCCTGTTACCTTCATTTTCCCCACCCCTAGGCAGTCAGTACGCTTTCTGTCTCTATGAATTTGTCTATTTTAGATATTATATATAAACGGAAGTGTATGATATGTGGTCTTTTGTGTCTGGCTTCTTTCACTTAGCTTACGATTTTCAAGATTCATCGATGCTGTAGCATGCATCAGTACTGCATTCCTTCGTATTGCTGAATATTCCATTGTTTGGTTATATCACGTTTTATCCATTCATCAGTTCGTGGACATTTAGGTTGTTTTTATTTTTGGGCTATAATGAATAATGTTGCTATGAACATTTGTTTGTGCTGTTTTTGTTTTTTGGTGTTTTGTTTTGTTTTGTTTTTTGAGACAGAGTCTTGTTCTGTCACCCAGACTGGAGTGCAGTGGTGTGATCTTGGCTCACTGCAAGCTCCGCCTCCCAGGTTCATGCCATTCTCCTACCTAAACCTCCCGAGTAGGTGGGACTATAGGCGCCCACCACCACACCTGGCTAATTTTTTTTTTTTTTTTTAGATGGGCTCTTGCTCTGTCACACAAACTGGAATGCAGTGCCATGATCATATCTCACTGCAGCCTCAAACTCCTGGGCTCAACAAGGCCCCTTCCCCACCATGCCCAGCCCAGAACATTTTCATTACCCAAAAAGAAACCCCATACCCATTAGAACTCCCTAATATCCTGTCGTCCCAGCTCCTGAGAACCACTAATTTACTTTCTATGGATTTGCCTATTCTGGACATTTTATATAAATGGAATTCTACAATATGTGGCCATTTATACCTGGATTCTTTTACTTAGCGTAGGTTTCTCAAGGTTCATCCATATTGAAGCCATATATCAGTACTTCGTATCTTTTGTTACTGAATAATATTTCGTCATATGGACATAGAACATTTTGTTTATCCAGAAAGGTGTTTGGGTTGTTTCCTCTTTGGGTTATTATGAATAATGCTGTTAGGAATGTTTGTTTGCAGAATTTTGTATGGGCATGTTTTCAGTTCTCTTGGGTATACAACTAGGAGTGTAACTGTTGGCTCTTAGGCTAACTCCATGTTTAACTCTTTGAGGAACTTTCAGACTGTTTTCTGAAGTTGCCGTACCATTTCACATTCCCACCAACAGTGTATAAAGGTTCTTCTTTCTCCACGTTCTCTGCAGCAGTTATTATTGTCTCTGATTGTAGCCATCCTAGTTGGGGGAGAAGTGATACCTTACTGTGGCTTCAATTTGCATTTCCTAATGACTGAATGATGTTGCATCTTTTCATAAGATGCTGCTGGTCATTTATATATCTTTGGAGAAATATCTTTTCAAGTCTTTTGGCTTTTTAAAAATTAGGTTTGTCTTTATTGTTGGGTGTTAATAACTCTTTATATTTTCTGGATAAAAGATATCATCATAATCTCTTACCTTACTGCAGTAGTTCCCAAATCTCATGTCTCACCCTGCTAAATTTATTTTTCATACAGAAGCTAGAGTAATATTTTTAAAATGTAAAGTAGATCCCACCTCTTCCTTTAAAAGACTCTCCAATAGCTTCCAGTCACACTTGGGTTAAAATCCAAATATTTTACCCTGGTTTGCAAAGTATAACATGTTGTATTTCTTGCCAGTTTCTTTGCCTGAATCTCATTTCATGCTCTCTCTTCCTCTGCTCCAGCAACACTGGCCTCTTTTCTTCCTCTTGTATACCAGGTTTATAGCTTCTTCAGGGCCTTGGCACTCATGTTCTTTCATCTGGAAACCCTACCTCAGATTTCACTTGTCTGGCTTCTTGCCATTCAGATATCATCTTAAATTTCACCTTCCCTGTTCAGTCTGGAAGTGATACCCCCTCATTCTCTGTCACTTTATCCCACTTAGATTCTCTCTGTAGCATTTGTCATTCCCTGATATAATTTTTCTTTCCTGTTTTATCTGTTTATGTCTAGTAGAATGTAAGTGCTGTGAGAGCAGAGGCCTTGTCTGTCTTGTAGTCCTTGTATCTTGTATCTGTGGCCTTTAGAACAGTGCCTGGTTCAGAGTAAACTTGGTTCAGAATAAGTTGATATTTTGCCAAATGTTGAACATTAACAAGGTTTAACTCTTTTTTTTTTTTTTTTTTGAGACAGAGTCTCGCTCTGTCGCCCAGGCTGGAGTGCAGTGGCCGGATCTCAGCTCACTGCAAGCTCCGCCTCCCGGGTTTACGCCATTCTCCTGCCTCAGCCTCCCGAGTAGCTGGGACTACAGGCGCCCGCCACCTCGCCCGGCTAGTTTTTTTTTGTATTTTTTAGTAGAGACGGGGTTTCACAGTGTTAGCCAGGATGGTCTCGATCTCCTGACCTCGTGATCCGCCCGTCTCGGCCTCCCAAAGTGCTGGGATTACAGGCTTGAGCCACCGCGCCCGGCCAACAAGGTTTAACTCTGATAATGAGATAACCATTTTTATATATAAAGTTTTTTTGTAGATTATTTCCTTATGACTAAGACATATCATTATCAGGTGAAAAAGTATAAACATTTTAATAGCTTTTGATACACACTGACAACTGGCTTTCCAAAATTCTTATTCCTATATGCATTGCCACCAGTACAACTTGAAAATGCCTATTTTACCATGGCTCTAGATAGTTATGGATCTTATTATTGATGTTTCTAGCAATAATTTAAAAATATGAATGCACTTATGTGTTGGAATATAGTTGATTTGAAGGTTGATAAGGATGAAAAATTAGAGTTAAATTGTACTTAAACATTCCTGTTTCAGGTACTTGATAGAACTGTTATTAAAACCTAGTAGGTTTTTCAGTAGACTTTTGACTTTTACTGAAAAGTCAGGACTTTTTTTTTTTGAGATGGAGTCTTGCTCTGTCGCCAGGCTGTAGTGCAATGCAGTGGCACAATCTCTGCCTCCTGGGTTCAAGCGATTCTCCTGCCTCAGCCTCCCAAGTAGCTGGGACTACAGGCATGCACCCCCACACCCAGCTAATTTTTGTATTTTTGGTAGAATCGGGGTTTCACCATGTTGGCCAGATGGTCTCAATCTCTTGACCTCAGGATCGCCCCCCTTGGCCTCCCAAAGTGCTGGGAATACAGGCGTGAGCCACTGCGCCTGACCTCCTTTTTTTTTTTTTTTTTTTTGAGACAGTGTCACTCTGTCATCCCGGCTGGAATGCAGTTGTATAATTTTGGCTCACTGCAACCTCCGCCTTCTAGGCTCAAGCAGTCCTCTCACCTCAGCCTTCTGAGTAGCTGGGACTATAGGCATGTGCCACACCTGGCTAATTTTTTTCTTTTTTTGAAACAGAGTTTCGCTCTTGTTGCCAAGGCTGGAGTGCAATGGCGCAATCTCACCTCACCACAACCTCCGCCTCCCAGGTTCAAGCGATTCTCCTGCATCAGCCCCCCGAGTAGCTGGGATTACAGGCATGCACCATCTTGCCTGACTAATTTTGAATTTTTAGTAGAGACCGGGTTTCTCCATGTTGGTCAGGCTGGTCTCAAACTCCTAATCTCAGGTCATCTGCCTGCCTCGGCCTCCCAGAGTGGTGGGATTACGAGTGTGAGCCACCGCACCTGCGATTTTTGTGGGTTTTTTTTGTAGAGATGGGGTTTCACCATGTTGCCCAGGCTGGTCTCGAACTCCTGAGCTCAAGTAATCCAGTAATCCACCCACCTCAGCCTCCCAAAGTGCTGGGATTACAGGCATGAGCCTCTTGACCAACAACATCCAGATGTTTCTGTTTCTTTTACCGGAGTTTGAGCAGCAGTTGTTGGGCATCACCTTTTCCAGAATATTTGCCACAAATTCTAGCTAACTAGAGAAATGATCTTTACTTTTAGAAATATTTTTTGCATATATGCATTCATTAAAGTTAATTAATTAAAATATAAACATATGAACCTCAGTTCAGCAGTGTTAGGAAATTCCACTTTCCTGAGCCTGCATTTTTGTCTCTTGGGAATTTTTATCGTTTAAAAAAATAAGCCAGCTGGGCACAGTGGCTTAGGCCTGTATTCCCAGTGCTTTGGGAGGCCGAGGTGAGGTGATTGATTGCTTGAGGCCAGGAGTTGGAGACTTGCCTGGGCAACATGGTAAGAGCCTGTGTCTGCAAGCATTTTTTAAAAAAATTAGCTAGGCACGGTGGCATGCATCTGTTATCCTAGCTATTTGGGAGGCTGAGGCAGGAGGATTGCATGAGCCCAAGAGTTTAAGGCTGCAGTGAGCTATGATATACACCATTGTGTTACTGACCATGGGTTCTTCGGCTCTCAATGCAATAGAAATCGTGAGGCCAAAGGAGTTTTCCCAAATAAGGCTTTATTGGACCATATGCCCAGGCATAAGGATGGCAGCACAAGAGAGAGACAGTTTTCTGGCTGGCTCCCCGGAGGGAGTTGGAAAGGCAGTTTTTAAGAGGCTACAGTGGGAAAAGAGTGACTTTATGTATGTAGAAGCAGAGAACTTTTAGCATCTGTGCAGTTTCATAACATGCTTCTTCATGCCTGGCATGTCGCATTAGCATGTTACATCTCCACCCCAGGTGTGATTTTTAGTGTTATAATGAAGCTAAGTTAAGGACTGGTCCTTCTCTGGCCTTGTGTGTATGCTGGAGATAGAGCTAACTCCCTTGAGTGAGATTTATAATGGGAGCTGCTTATTTTAGCTCCAAGGCATCATAATCAGTAGGTATGGCCCCTTGAGTAAGATTTATGGTGCATGGTCCAAATGGTTTGGTTGGGGTCTCCGCTGGCCATGGGGCCTCCCCTGCACCAGCTTGCAGTAGAGGTCCTTGGTGGGGATCGGGTAGGGGAAGGAGACACTGAGTCCTGTCCCTACTCTGTCTGAACTGCACTCCAGCCTGGGCAACAGAGAGAGATGCTATGTCTAAACAAACAAAAAGAACAAGCCACTGCTGATGGTTAGGTTTTCCAACAGCTTTAGTGTGTTTTTTTGTTGTTGTTTTGAGAAAGGGATTTTTTTCTTTACATTTTTAAAAAGTAGAATCAGGGTCTTACTCTGTCTCCCAGGCTGGAGTACAGTAGCACAGTCGTGGCTCACTGTAGCCTCAATCTCCTGGGCTCAAGTGACCTTCCCACCTCAGCCTTCTGAGTAGGTGGGACTACAGGCACAAGCCACAATGCCCAGCTGATTTTTTAAATTTTTAGTAGAGATGAGGTCTCCTTGTGTTGGCCAGGCTGGTCTTGAACTCCCGGGCTCAAGTGATCCTCCCACCCTGGCCTTTCAGAATGGTGCAATTATAGGTGGGAGCCAGCCATTCCCTGGCCCAGCTTAAGTGGTTTTCTTTTTTTTTTTTGAGACAGTCTCGCTCTGTCACCCAGACTGAAGTGCAGTGATGTGATCTCAGCTCACTGCAACTCTGCCTCCTGGGGTTCAAGCGATTCTCCTGCCTCAGCCTCCAAGTAGCTGGAACTACAGGTGTGTGCCACCATGCACGGCAAATTTTTTTGTATTTTTAGTAGAGACGGGGTTTCATATGTTAGACAGGATGGTCTCAATCTCCTGACCTCATGATTTGCCCGCCTCAGCCTCCCAAAGTGTTGGGATTACAGGCATGAGTCACTGCGCTTGGCCTTGAGTGTTTTTAATATGTCATTGCCTTAAGCTAGCAATTCTTAACCTTTGTTCTACTGAAGCCACGTGGTTGAGATAGGCTCTGAGTCTAGCTCTTAACCTCTTTTTGTCTTAGAAACCTAAGCAGAATGCAGATGACTAAGAGTAATGTTGTTGAAATAACACAAAATAGGTTATAACTTTGATAATCATTAGTAACAAATCTTTCAGTACATCTTATGGTCTCTTAGGTGTAGATTAGTAATGAAGTGGGAAGCCACTGCAAGCTAGTATACATGTAGGAAAAGATAGAAAGCATTGAAGCCAGAAAAGAGAGGACATTTGGGCTAGATCTGACAAGAAAAACAAATGTTTTAGTATTAATTTTTGACTTTAATTTTTTTTTTCAGTGAATACTGGTGTTTAATGGTCTCATTTTAATAAGTATGACACAAGTAGTTTAAGGTCATATATTTTATTTGATGAGAATAAGGTATAGGCCAGGCATGGTGGCTCACGCCTGTAATCCCAGCACTTTGGGAGGCCGAGGCAGGTGAATCACCTGAGGTCAGGAGTTAGAGACTAGCCTCAACATGGAGAAACCCGGTCTCTACTAAAAAAATATACAAAATTAGCTGGGCGTGGTGGTACATGCCTGTAATCCCAGCTACTCAGGAGACTGAGGCAGGAGAATTGCTTGAAACCAGGAGGCGGAGGTTGCAGTGAGCCAAGATCACACCATTGCACTCCAGCCTGGGCAACAAGAGCGAAACTTCGTCTTAAAAAAAAAGGGAAGAAAAATCTTTTTTAAAATTAATTAATTAATTTTTTAAGATGGAGTTTTGCCCTGTTGCCCAGCCTGGAGTGCAATGGCGTGATCTCGGCTCACTGCAACCTCTGCCTCCTGGGGTTCAAGCAATTCTCCTGCCTCAGCCTCCTGAGTAGCTGGAATTACAGGCATGCGCCACCATGCCCAGCTAGGTTTTTTTTTTTTTTTTTGAGAGGCAGTCTCGCTCTGTCCCCCAAGCTGGAGTGCAGCGGCGGGATCTCAGCTCACTGCAAGCTCTGCCTCCCAGGTTCACACCGTTCTCCTGCCTCAGCCTCCCAATAGCTGGGACTACAGGTGCCCGCCACCATGCCCGGCTAATTTTTTTATGTTTTTAGTAGAGATGGGGTTTCACCGTGTTAGCCAGGATGGTCTAGATCTCCGGACCTTGTGATCCACCTGCGTCGGCCTCCCAGAGTGCTGGGATTACAGGCGTGAGCCACTGCGCCTGGCCTAGTTTTGTATTTTTAGTAGAATTGGGGTTTCTCCATGTTGGTCAGGCTGGTCTCAAACTTCGACCTCAGGTGATCCGCCCACCTTGGCCTCCCAAAGTGCAAGGATTATAAGCATGAACCACCTTGCCCGGCAATGTTTTTAAATTTTTAAAAAATTTTTTTAAATTACTTTCTATGGATTTGCCTATTCTGGACATTTTATATAAATGGAATTCTACAATATGTGGCCATTTATACCTGGATTCTTTTACTTAGCGTAGGTTTCTCAAGGTTCATCCATATTGAAGCCATATATCAGTACTTCGTATCTTTTGTTACTGAATAATATTTCGTCATATGGACATAGAACCTGGATCTCAGCTCACTGCAAGCTCTGCCTCCCAGGTTTATGCCATTCTCCTGCCTCAGCCTCCCGAGTAGCTGGGACTACATGCCCATACAAAATTCTGCAAACAAACATTCCTAACAGCATTATTCATAATAACCCAAAGAGGAAACAACCCAAACACCTTTCTGGATAAACAAAATGTTCTATGTCACATAGAAAGGGGTGAAGGAAATGGAAGTATACTGGCGTAAGATTCTATGTTATACATGAAACGGTATGATATTATTATTGTTATTATTATTATTGAGACGGAGTCTCGCTCTGTCACCCAGGCTGGAGTGCAGTGGTGCCATCTCAGCTCACTGCAATCTCCACCTCCTGGGTTCAAGCAGTTCCCTGCGTCAGCCTCCCAAGTAGCTGGGATTACAGGCTCCTGCCACCACTTCCGGCTAATGTTTGTATTTTCAGTAGAGATGGGGTTTCACCATATTGTCCAGGTTCCTCTTGAACTCTGGACCTCGTGATCCACCTGCCTCGGCCTCCCAAAGTGCTGGGATTACAGGCATGAGTCACCGCGCCCAGCCGGTATGATATTATTTGAAGGTAGATGGTGATAATTTAAAGAACAAACACTAAACAAACAAACAAGCCTAAAAAGAAAAACTACTAAAGGGGAGATTAAGCATTAGAAAATACTTAATTAAGTATTAAGTATTAGATTAAGTATATATATAAAGTATTAGAAAGTATATATATATATATATATAGATTAAGTATTAGAAAATATTTAATCTGGTCAGGTGCAGTGTCTCACGCCTGTAATCCTAGCACTTTGGGAGGCCAAGGCAGGCAGATCACTTGAGGTCAGGTGTTCGAGACCAGCTGGCCAACATGGCGAAACGCTGTCTCTACTAAAAATATAAAAAATAGCTAGGCGTGGTGGCATGTGCCTGTAATCTCAGCTACTTGAGAGTCAGAGGCACGAGAATGACTTGAACCCGGGAGGCTGAGGTTCCCTTGCCACTGTACTCCAGCCTGGGTGACAGAACGAGACTTTGTCTCAAAAAACAAAAAAAAGTAATTAATCCAAAAAAAGTTGGGAAAGAGAGAAAGTGGAATCTAAAACAAATGGAACATACAGAAAACAACTAACAAGATGGCAGACTTAAAATGAATTATATTATTAATTACATTAAACGTAAAGGGTATAAAGCTTCCAATTGAAAGAGACTATCAGGCCAGATTAGAAAAAAAAAAAAGCAAGAGGCCAGGTGCTGTGGTTCATGCTTGTAATCCCAGCACTTTGGGAGGCTAAGGTGGGCAGATCACAAGGTCAGGAGATCGAGACCATCCTGGCCAACATGGTGAAACCCTGTCTCTACTAAAAATACAAAAATTAGGTGGGCCTGGTGGCATGTGCCTGTATCCCAGCAACTCGGGAGGCTGAGTCAGGAGAATCGCTTGAGCCAGGGAGCCAGAGGTTGCAGTGAGCCGAGATCATGCCACTACACTCCAGCCTGGGGACAGAGCAAGACTGTCTCAAAAAAAAAAAGCAACACTCATATATATGCTGTCTGTATGCTATCTGCAATAAATCTATTTAAATATATATTAGGCTGGGCGTGGTGGTTCAAGCCTGTAACCCCAGCACTTTGGGAGGCCAAGGCAGACGGATCACTTGAGGTCAGGAGTTCGAGATCAGCCTGGCCAACATGGTAAAACCCCATCTCTACTAAAAATACAAAAAATTAGCTGGGCGTGGTGGCAGGTGCCTGTAATCCTAGCTACTTGGGAGACTGAGGCAGGAGAATTGCTTGAACCCAGGAGGTGAAAGTTGCAGTGAGCTGAGATTGGGCCATTGCACTCCAGCGTGGGTGACAGAGTGAGACTCTGTCTCAAAATATATATACACACACACACATACATACATATGTACACATAGATTAAAATATATAAGATGACAAAATATATACCATATATGCTACAAGTCAAAAGAAAGCTAGAGTGGTTATGGTAATATAAAGAGTCTTTATAATGAGGAATATTACTAGAGCTAAGGGAGAAACATTTCGTAACCATGAAGGGGTAATTTCATCAAGAAGATAAAACAATCCTGAATGTGTTGGTATCCAATAACCTTCAAAATACATATCCCAAAACTGATAGAATTTAAAGGAGGAATAGACACATCCAAACTTACAGTTGGAAATTTTAGTACTTCTTTAATTAATACAAAAAGTAGACAGAAAATCAAGGCCACATGTGGTGGCTCACACCTGTAATCCCAGCTTTTTGGGAGGCTGAGAAAGGAGTTGGAGACCAGTCTGGACAATATAGTGAGACCCTGTCTGAAAAAAACAAATAGCTGGACTCGGTGGCTCATGCCTGTAATCTCAGCACTTTGGGTGGCCGAGGTGGGCAGATCACCTGAGGTCAGGAGTTCAAGACCAGCCTGGCCAACATGGTGAAACCCTGTCTCTATAAAAATAAAAAAATTAGCTGGGCATGATGGCAGGTGCCTGTAATCCCAGCTACATGGGAGGCTGAGGCAGGAGAATCACTTGAACCTGGGAGGCAGAGGTTGCAGTGAGCCGAGATCACACTAGCCTGGGTGACAGAGTGAGACTCTGTCTCAAAAAAAAAAAAACCCAAACAAACAAAAACAAACAAACAAAAAAACACCAAGAAATTGGCCAGGCATGGTTCCAGTATTTGCCATTCCTTCTCCACATTGTATGTGGGTCATCTTTTCACTGACATTTTAACTGAGGTAATTGCAGAGCTGTAATAAATAATACAAAGAGATCCTGTGAACTCTTTACCCTGTTCCACCCGGTGGTAACATTTTGCAGAGCTATAGTATAGCATCACAAGCAAAATATTGACATTGATAAAATCTGACAATCTTATTTAGGTGTCCACATTTCAACTTGCACCCATTTGTATGTGTACAACAATGCTGGATTTAAAAAAACATCTTACAGATCCCAGGGGACTCTGCTCATTTCTTTTCTTTTTAAAATTTTTGTTTGTTTGTTTGTTTTGTTTTGTTTTTGAGACAGGGTCTCACTCTGTCACTAGGGCTGAAGTGTAGTGGCATGATCTTGGCTCACTGCAACATCTGCCTCCTGGGCTCAAGTGATCTTCCCACCTCAGCCTCCCCAGTAGCTGGGACTACAGGCATGTGCCACCACACCCAGCAATTTTTTTTTTTGTATTTTTTTGTGGAGACAGGGTTTTGCCATGTTGCCCAGGCTGATCTTGAACTCCTGAGCTTAAGCAATCCATTCACCTTGGCCTCCCATAGTTCTGGGATTACAGCATGAGCCACCTCACCCATCATTATTTGTTAATATTTAAGTGTATTTTATGGTTCAGATAAATTCTATTTATCTGTCTTCAAATTCCCTGATTCTTTTTTCTGTCATCTTCACTTTGCTATGGAGCCCATTCAAAGAAGTATTTTAAAATTTTTTCTGTGCTTTTATTTTTAAGTTCTATATTTCCATTCAGTACATTTTAATATAAGATCTATTTCTTTGCTGAGACTTCCTGATTTTTGTTTCAAAAGAACTTGTAATGACTTTTGAAGCATTTTTTATCATAGCTGGTTTAGAATCCTGTCAGATACCAATGCCAGTATTTGACTTATTTTGTTGTTGGCATCAATTGATGATCTTTTCTCATTCAAGTTGTAATTTTCCTGGTTTTTGGCATGATGGGTGATTTTTTATTATATTCTAGACATTTTTCTATTACATTAGGAGAATATTACTTAAATCTTTTAACAGGCAGTTAGCTTGTTTAGGTTTAGTGTGCAGGTCCTGGCCTAATTTTATGGGCTGTGGTTCCAATGACAGTTTTTCGGAGCCTTTTCAGTGTTATTTTGGTCTGCTTAGTTTCTCTGGTGCTGCTGAGGCTCCCACTGGTCCTTGTTGGTGCTGCTGGAGGGAACAGAGGTTCCCCAGGCTGGACCACCAGGTGTCTCTCAGTTGGGGAGATGAGACTCAGAGCCTTGAGGATGAAGATGTCTCTCTGGCTGGGTGCTTAGCACGATTCCCTTTGCTTGTGGGGGCCAATGACTGCTTCCTGGGCCAGGTTCTTGCTATGATGGGACCTTGCCATCTCTGGGCCGGGAAGAGGAGTCTCAGGCCAACGGGAACAAAGAGGCTTCCTGGGCTGAGCCACTTGTGGCAGGGTCCCTCTTGCAGGTACCCCCTGGTTAACTTGGTATCTCTTGGTGGGGAAGGAAACTATTTCCCATGGTACTTATTGTTAGCAGGGCTCCCAGCTGATCCCCATCTCTGGTGGTGCTGGCCTCACCTGGTGGTGTTGGAAGGCTCCTGTTGGATCTGGGAAAAGGAGCATACCTGGGCTGTCTTCTATTGCTGCTTCAAGAAATGCTGGGTGGGCCGGGCACGGTGGCTCAAGCCTGTAATCCCAGCACTTTGGGAGGCCAAGGCGGGTGGATCACGAGGTCAGGAGATTGAGACCATCCTGGCTAATACGGTGAAACCCTGTCTCTACTAAAAAATACAAAAAACCAGCCGGGCGAGGTGACGGGCGCCTTTAGTCCCAGCTACTGGGGAGGCTGAGGCAGGAGAATGGCGTAAACCCGGGAGGCGGAGCTTGCAGTGAGCTGAGATCTGGCCACTGCGCTCCAGCCTGGGCGACAGAGCGAGACTCCCATCTCAAAAAAAAAAAAAAAAGAAATGCTGGATCTGGGTCAGTGTCTTCTGTTGAGTGGGGAGTAAGATAACCTGCCACTGTGTTGTTTCTCTGCTTCCAGGGTCCTAAACCAGTTTGCCTTCCTATTCTTAGCCTTCAGAGTTCTTCTTTGGTTGCCTCTTGAATTATTTCTAGGGTTTATAGTTGTACTTAGTGCAGAGGAACAGGGAGGAATGAGTCTATATCATCTTATCTGGACCAGAAGTTTGGTTTATTTTTAGTTTTTAGTTTTTTTTAGAGACACAGCCTCGCTGTGTCGCCAAGGCTGGAGTGCAGTGGCATGATCCTAGCTCATCGCAGCCTCAAACTCCTAACCTCAAGTGATTCTACCACCTCAGCATCCTGAATAGCTGAAACTAATAGGCATGCACTACCATGTGCAGCTAATGTATAATTTTATTTTAAGTAGAGATAAGATCTCATAACTTTGCCCAGGCTGGTCTAGAACTCCTAGCTTCAAGTGATCCTACCACCTCAGCCTCCCAAAGCACTGGGATTATAGCCATGAGTCACCATGCCCAGCCCTGGTTTATATTATTTATTTATTTATTTTTATTTTATTTTCTGAGATGGAGTCTCGCTTTGTTGCCTAGGCTGGAGTGCAATGGCATGATCTTGGCGCACTGCAACCCCCGCATCTCAGGTTCAAGCAATTCTCCTGCCTCAGCCTCCCGAGAAACTGGGACTTACAGGCGCCCACCAACATGCCAGCTAATTTTTTTTATTTTAGTAGAGACGGGGTTTCACCATGTTGCCCAGGCTGATCGTGAACTCCTGAGGTCAGGCAATTCACCCTCCTTGGCCTCCCAAAGTGCTGGGATTATAGGCGTGAGCCACCGAGCCCAGCCTTTTACTTAGATTTAATTGTAGTTAAAAAAAAAAAACACATAAAAATTAGCCGGGCATAGTGGCACGCGCCTGTAGTCCCAGCTACTCGGGAGGCTGAGGCAAGGAGAATAGCATGAACCAGAAGGTGGAGCTGGGATTATAGGCACCTGCCACCATGCACCGCTAATTTTTGTATTATTAGTAGAGACCGGGTTTCACCATATTGGCCAGGCTGGTCTCAAACTCCTGATCTCAAATGATCCACTTTCCTCAGCCTCCCAAAGTGCTGAGATTACAGGTGTGAGTCACCACACCTGGCCGAATTTTGAAATTTCTTTATTCTGGATTCAGATTCTCTGTCAGAGATGTGATTTGCAAATATTTTCTACCACTCTGTGGCTTGTCTTTTCAGTGTTTTAATTCATATCTTGAAGAACAGAAGTTCTTAATTTTAATGATGTCTCAGTTATCAATTCTTTTCTTTTATGGATTATGATTTGGGGGTCCCATTTAAGAAATCTTTGCCTAACCCAAGGTCACAAATATTTTCTCCTGATTTCCTCTAGAGGTTATATAGTTTTTGGTTTTACATTTATGTTTATGACCCATTTATTTTTGTATAAGATGTAATGTAAACGCCTAAATTATTAGGTTTTGTTGCGTATAAATATCCAATTGTTCTAAAAATATGTATTGAAAGGATTATCCTTTATCACTGAATTCACTTTGTAACCCTGTTGCAATCAATTGACCATACATGTTTGGTTATATTTCTGGACTCTTATTTGTATCTATTGACAGTCCATCTTTTTTTTTTTTTTTTTTTTTTTGAGACTGAGTCTTCCTCTGTTGCCCAGGCTGGAGTGCAGTGGTGTGGTTTTGGCTTACTGAAACCTCCACCTCCCAGTTTCAAGTGATTCTCCTGCCTCAGCCTCCCGAGTCACTGGGATTATAGGTGTGCATCAGATCATGCCCGACTAATTTTTATAGTTTTTTTTTTTTTTTTGAGAGGGAGTCTCGCTCTGTTGCCCAGGCTGGAGTGCAGTGGTGTGATTTTGGCTTACGGAAACCTCCACCTCCCAGTTTCAAGTGATTCTCCTGCCTCAGCCTCCCGAGTCACTGGGATTATAGGTGTGCATCAGATCATGCCCGACTAATTTTTATAGTTTTTTTTTTTTTTTTTTTTTGAGAGGAGTCTCGCTCTGTTGCCCAGGCTGGAGTGCAGTGGCCAGATCTCAGCTCACTGCAAGCTCCGCCTCCCGGGTTTACGCCATTCTCCTGCCTCAGCCTCCCGAGTAGCTGGGACTACAGGCGCCCGCCACCTCACCCAGCTAGTTTTTTTTTTTGTATTTTTTAGTAGAGACGGGGTTTCACCGTATTAGCCAGGATGGTCTTGATCTCCTGACCTCGTGATCCGCCCGCCTCGGCCTCCCAAAGTGCTGGGATTACAGGCTTGAGCCACCGCGCCCGGCCAATTTTTATAGTTTTAGTAGAGACAGGGTTTCACCATGTTGGCCAGGCTGGTCTTGAACTCCTGACCTCAGGTGATCCATCCTCCTCGGCCTTCCAAAGTGCTGGGATTACAGGCATGAACCACCGTGCCTGGCCAACTGTCCATCTTTTATTTTATTTTATTTTTTTGAGACGGAATTTCGCCCTGGTTGCCCAGGCTGGAGTGCAATGGCACAATCTCGGCTCACCACAACCTCTGTCTCCTGGGTTCAAGCAATTCTCCTGTCTCAGTCTCCCGAGTAGCTGGGATTACAGGCATGTGCCACCACACCCGGTTAATTTTGTATTTTTAGTACAGACAAAGTTTCTCCATGTTGGTCAGGCTGGTCTCGAACTCCCAACCTCAGGTGATCTGCCTGCCTCAGCCTCTAAAGTGCTGGGATTACAGGTGTAAGCCATAGTGCCCGGCCTCATTATTGTTCTTTTCCTCCTTCTCCTCATTTTTCTTCCTTTCCTCCTCCTCCATCTCTTTCTCCTTTTTCTTCTTCTCTTTGTTTTTCCTGACATGTTGACTTCACTTTTTTATGCTTTCTCCAGTAAACTATACCCTTAAGTCCAGACTCTTCTCTTCCCAGATTCACAATCTAAGAAGACCTCCTTTCTCTATAGTTCCAATTTTGAAAAAAAAAATCAGAAAAGACTTTGATGGGCTCTGCTTAGTTAACATTCTCACATCGGTGGTCAGAATTTGGCTTCTTTAATGTGAAGCTTCCCCAGAGCCACGAGATTTAGAATGAAAATGCAAATAAAAACCACAACCAAAATAAATTAAAAAAAAAAAAAAAAAAAAAAACAGAAAATAGTGTTAGCCAGGACATGAAAAACTGGAATCTTTGTGCATTGCTGGTAGAAACATAAAATGGTGCAGCCACTTTGGAAAACAGGCTGGTGGTTTCTAAAAAAGTTAAGCACAGAGTTACCACGTGACCCAGCAATTTCACCCCTTGGGTATGTGCCCAAAAGAAATAAAAACAGGCCGGGCGCGGTGGCTCAAGCCTGTAATCCCAGCACTTTGGGAGGCCGAGGCGGGCAGATCACGAGGTCAGGAGATCGAGACCATCCTGGCTAACACGGTGAAAGCCTGTCTCTACTAAAAATACAAAAAATTAGCCGGGCGCGGTGGCGGGCGCCTGTAGTCCCAGCTACTTGGGAGGCTGAGGCAGGAGAATAGCGTGAACCCGGGAGGTGGAGCTTGCAGTGAGCTGAGATCGAGCCACCGCACTCCAGCCTGGCGATGCAGACTCCGTCTCAAAAAAACAACCACCACCACCAGGGAGGGGAAGGGAGATTGGGGAAAGTGGGAATGCGCAGTAAAGCAGGTCGAAATAGGGTTTAAAAATGCCCTGCTGAAGTCCTCCGTATATTGAACCCCAGGATGGGACGACATGGTCTGGAGAGAACAGAGAACAGGGCTCAAGGTCAAGGCTGGAGGGGCTGCCAGATGTGGGTGCAGGCAAAGGAGGAGGGGGACCGGCAAGACCCTTGGAGGGAGCCATCAGGCGGGGAGAAGGAAACCAAGCGCGGGCCCCGCCCCGTTCACCCCATCCCAGAGCGCAGAGCCTGCTGCCTGCAGGGCAGGGAAGGAGAAGACACGGGCGGCGAGTGCTTGCCTGCGCTGGGGAGGACAGGCCAGGGGAAACGACGGGCGCCGGCCTTCCTCATCTCCAGGCACTGCAGGTGATTCAACCGCCTCTTTTATGCAGGATGACCGCTAGTCCGGGTTTCTGGGGCCCGGTACTCTTTGGAGACATTGCTGCTCTACCATGTTCCACCCCAGCCCACTGTCCCCTTGTTCAGTGTGCCTTGTCGAGTCTGCTGATTTAGCAAATAAAAATACAGAACACTCAAGTAAATTGCAACTGTAGATAACCAGGTCGTTTTCTTCTTTCTTCTTTTTTCTTTCTTTCTTCTTTCTTCTTTCTCCTTTCTCCTTTCTCCCTCCCTCCCTCCCTCCCTCCACTGCTGCTGCTGCTGCTGCTTCTTTTTCTTCTTCTTCTTCTTCTTCCTCCTCCCTTTTCCTCTCCCTCTCCCTCCTCCTCCTCCTCCTCCGCTGCTGCTGCTTCTTCTCCTTCTTCTTCTTCTTCCTCTTCTTCTTCTTCTTCTTCTTCTTCTTCTTCTTCTTCTTCTTCTTCTTCTTCTTTCTTCTTCTTCTTCTTCTTTTCTTCTTTCTTCTTCCTCCTCCTCCTTCTTCTTCCTCCTCCTCCTCCTCTTCCTCCTCCTCCTCCTCCTTCTTCTTCTTCTTCTTTTCTTCTTCTTCTTCTTCTTCTTCTTCTTTGCTTTTTGAGACAGGGTCTTGCTCTGTCGCCCAGGCTGGAGTGGAGTTCAGTGGCACCATCAT
Source organism: Trachypithecus francoisi (assembly GCF_009764315.1). Taxonomy (NCBI): domain Eukaryota; kingdom Metazoa; phylum Chordata; class Mammalia; order Primates; family Cercopithecidae; genus Trachypithecus; species Trachypithecus francoisi. Next base: position 114,203,831 of record NW_022681465.1, on the reverse strand, counting down.
GCCTCACTGCATCCTTGACTTTCTGGGTTCAAGCGATGCTCCCGCCTCAGCTTCTGCCCGGCTAATTTTTATATTTTTTGTAGAGAAAAGTTTTCCCCGTGTTACCCAGGCTGGTCTTGAACTCCTGGCCTCAAGCAATCCTCCCGCCTCTGCTTCCCAAAGTGCTGGGTAGTATTATAGGTGAGTCACTGTGCCTGGCAGCAATCAGTTTTTTTTTTTTTTTTTTGAGACGGAGTCTCGCTCTGTCGCCCAGGCTGGAGTGCAGTGGCCGGATCTCAGCTCACTGCAAGCTCCGCCTCCTGGGTTCCCGCCATTCTCCTGCCTCAGCCTCCCGAGTAGCTGGGGCTACAGGCGCCCGCCACCTCGCCTGGCTATTTTTTTGTATTTTTTAGTAGAGACGGGGTTTCACTGTATTAGCCAGGATGGTCTCGATCTCCTGACCTCGTGATCCGCCCGTCTCGGCCTCCCAAAGTGCTGGGATTACAGGCTTGAGCCACCGCGCCCGGTATTTTCTTATACCATTTTTTTTACACTTAAAAATTCTTTGGCTGGGCGTGGTGGCTCAGTGCAGTGAGCCCAGATCGTGTCACTGCACTCCAGCCTGGGTGACAGAGTAAGACCCTGTTTCAAAAAAAAAAAAAAAAATTTGTTATCTGAAATTCAAATTTAACTGGGCATTCTGCATTTTGTCTGGCAACCTTACTTCTCTTCCAGTTCCCCTCCTCTTGCTCTCAGGCCCACCCGAACAATGCAGCCCACTCCCTGTAGGCCGGCTGCTCCGGCTTGCTGGATGAGGCCCTCCCTGGGTGGATGCCACCTCCATGCCAGTCACCAGCGTTATCATCAGCCCATGCTCATCTTTGATCTCACCATTGATAACCTTCAGGATACATTTGGCAGGCTTTCAAATTAACCACCAGGGAAGGTGAAGGTCTTAGGATTCGGGGCCTGTATCCTGTCACAGGAAAAGTAAAGAATCTTCTTGTGAGCTCCTCTGTGAGTTCCTCAAACCGTTAACATACTGATTAATACAAAACCTACTGATGTTGACAACAACACTGATCTGTTTCTGAATCCTGAAGCTTTGCTGATTGTCCTGCATGAAGAACATTTCAGGCCGGGCACACAGAGGCGCATACCTGTAATCCCAGCACTTCTGAGGGCTGAGGTGGGTGGATCGCTTGAGGCCAGGAGTTCGAGACCAGTCTGGCCAAATGTTGAAACCCTGTCTCTACCAAAAAAATACAAACATTAGGTGAACGTGGTGGAGCACACCTATGGTCCCAGCTACTCAGGAAGCTGAGGTGGGAGGATCGCTTGAACCTGGGAGGCGGAGGTTGTAGTCAGTGAGATGGAGATGGCACTGAACTCCAGCCTGGGCAACAGAATAAGACTCTGTCTCAAAGAAAAAAAAGTTTTAGCCTGCATGTTGTCATCTGCAGCCCATGATTGTAACCTCTGTATTGTACCTCTAATGCAAAAGGACAACTCTGGTACAAGGAATCCCTCTCTCTTCCCTAAACCTTCTTATAAAAACCTTCCACCTTGTAGTGGACTCTGGAACACACCAGCTTTCTTGGAGTGACTTTGTTAGCATCTTCCTGCATTGATCCTCACATTTGGCTTCCAATAAACCTCTATCAAGTCATGTCTGCCCCAACAGCCTTAATTTTGGTCTGATCATCTGAAACTCTGCCCTAGGTAGTGTGAACCAAAGACCCAAAAACCCTGTTTTATTTGATGGTGTCGTTTTTTCAGGAATTTTGACTATAAAGACTGGATTTCTGGCTTATTGAAGCTGTGGTGGCCCCACGCCCGGTTTTCCACTTGGCCTCATCACCAAAAGCTAAGAGTTCCTCTCCTTTTTAGAAGTTGGTAGTCTCTGCTTCTCCTAGCCACCCCTATAACCTGTTCTTGTCCTGTGGGAGCTTTTGCTTGACCCCACTTCACAGGCTGGGGTCCAATTCCCCAGCTTGACCCTCAAGTCCTTTCCCACTCAGGCAGCTTCGCCTCTCGCCACTTTCCCTCCCTATTCCTTTCCTTCTTCACCTTCCTCTCCTGGCCCAGGGAACACTGGATGACTCCATTGTATGTCCCATGCCACTGGTCTCCCTGTCTCTGCACCTGCAGGCCCCGTCGTCCAACAGGCAGTTCTTCCTGTGGTGACATCCTACTCATTCATCCAGGTCCTGACCACATGCACGTCCCCCAGAGACCCTTGCTTGTCTCCCTGTTGGAAAGTGCTCCCTGATTCCCTCCTCTGGCCACCCCCAAAACCATTGCTATCCCTTACCAGCCCTTTTCTACATACACACACACGCACACACCACACATATCCCTTACCAGCCCCTTTTACACACACACACGCACGCGCACACACATACGCGTACACACACACACATATCCCTTACCAGCCCTTTTCTACATACACACACACACGCACTCCACACATATCCCTTACCAGCCCCTTTTACACACACACACACGCATGCATACACACACACGGCTCAGCATCCACTGTGTAGATGATGCTGGGGAAGCAACTAGGAAGATGACCTTTGGGAGTGTTTAAGAAAAAGTGAGGCTGGGCATGGTGGCTCACACCTGTAATCCCAGCACTTCAGGAGGCCGAGGCGTGAGGATCACTTGAACCCAGGAGTTCAAGACCAGCCTGGCCAACATGGCAGGACCCGGTCTCTACAAAAAATTAGCCAGGTGAGGCAGCGCATGCCTGTAGTCTTGGCTACTCTGGAGGATGAGGTGGGAATGTTGTCTGAGCCCGGGAGGTCAAGGCTGCAGCTGTGTTGTGTTGGTGTCTATAGTAAAACAAAACAAAACAAATCAACAAAACAAAAGTCGTTCAATAATACTTGTTAAAGCACAGTAAAGGTTGGGTGCACACAAGGAAAAGGCAGGGCTCATGCCATCACTTTGGGAGGCCAAGGTGGGCTGATCACCTGAAGACAGGAGTTCGAGACCAGCCTGGCCAACATGGTGAAACCACATCTCTACTAAAAATACAAAAATTAGCTGGCCAAAGCAGGGCACGGTGGCTCACGCCTGTAATCCCAGCACTTTGGGAAGCCGAGGTGAGTAGATCACAAGGTTAGGAGTTCAAGACCAGCCTGACCAATGTGGTGAAACCTTGTCTCTACTAAAAATACAAAAATTAACTGGGCACGGTGGCGGGCACATGTAGTCGCAGCTACTTGGGAGGCTGAGGCAGGAGAATTGCTTGAACCTGGGAGGCAGAGGTTGCAGTGAGCCAAGACTGCGCCACTGCACTCCAGCTTGGGCCACAGAGTAAGACTCTGTCTCAAAAACATAATAATAATTTAAAAAAATAAAAATAAAAACAAAATTAGCTTTGTGTGGTGGTGCGTGCCTGTAATCCCAGCTACTCAGGAGGCTGAGGCAGAGAATCACTTGAATCTGGGAGGTGGAGGCTGCAGTGAGCCAAGATCGCACCACTGCACTCCAGCATGGATGACACAGAGAGACTCCATCTCAAAAAAAAAAAAGTGTGGCAAGGCAGACTTTATTCAGGACCATGGAGATAGAGACAGGAACTGCTAGAGTGGGCTCTTGCCGTGGCAGAGAGAGACTGGGCTCAACTCCGAATACAGCAGGGGCGAGTGGGGGTGGATAGCCAAGGGGCAGGGTGGGGACCAGGGGATGGGGAATTACTAAGAGCAACATCAGGGGTCGGGGATTCTAGCTAAACTCACCTAACACGATTCCAGCTGAAGACAGGCTAGGGTGACCAGACATCACCAGAGGGGTGGTGGGGATGAGGAGGCTGAGCAGGTATCAAGGGTGATCAGATATTGAGGGTGGGGGGTTTCTGCCACAGTGAGCTAGCAGGGTTCTTGCTAAAACTGGATCGTATAAGGAAGTACGCAGATGGGTCTAGGAGAAGCCTCAGGTGCCTGACTAAAATTGGGTCAAGCAGAATCCTTGTCAGGAGCCTCCAGGTGACTTGTCTGTCTGCAGAGCTCAGGGTAGGAGAGGCCCCTGACCTGGGCTACCAGGTCAGACTGAGAGAAAACACTCAGCAGCTTCTAATTTAAAAGAGGGCTTTCCAGACTGCAAAAACAACCAAAGCAATGTCACCGCGTCTGAAGGGGTATGGCCCACCTGGAGCCCAAGGCACCCTTCCTTTCTGGGAAAGCGGGGAGGGAGGTGAAAGGGAGCAGAGGCTGACCACAAACTGTCCTGGAGGCTATGCTCAAGATTTTTTTTTTTTTTTGAGACTGAGTCTGGCTTTGTCACCAGATTGGAGTGCAGTGCCGCAATCTCAGCACACTGCAACCTCCGACACCCTGGTTCAAGCGATTCTCCTGCCTCAGTCTCCGGAGTAGCTGGGATTACAGGCATGCACCACCACGCCCAGCTAATTTTCGTATTTTTAGCAGAGACGGGGTTTCACCGTGTTGGCCAGGATGGTCTTGATCTCCTGATCTCATGATCTGCCCGCCTTGGCCTCCCAAAGTGCTGGGATTACAGTCGTAAGCCACCACGCCTGGCCAAGACTTTTGTTGACTCCAGCATAATTGGAAAACCAGTGGAGTTTTTAAAGCAAAGAAGTTACATAGCAAGTCTGTATTTTGCTAGAATGTAAAACCCATCAGGGCAGGGATTTTGGTCTGTTTTATTTCCAGAACACCTGGTAATAACTGAATAAGCGATTGTGTAATGCATGAGGGAGCGAATGAATGAATGGGTTGCAGGAAGGTAGATCATGCTGGCCACGGTGCAGGGTTTGACTTAAGTGGGCAGAGTCTGGGAAGGGAGGTCAGGAGGCTGGGATACCAGGAGAGAATGAGAAGGACCAGCTGGTGCAGAAAGCAGTTGGGGATAGACTGGAGGGGACAAGTGGAGAGGTTTAGAGGTGACTTTACAATGTACTTCACACTTCAAAAGTCTGGCACAGACTAGCCATTTGTGGACATTCTAGATCTGATCAAAGGCAGAACCACCTGGCCCTTGACTCCAGCCATACGATGGCTGGCCTGGAATTTCCTCCCTGGCAACTGTCGTTCTCACAGCATTTCTTCCCAGTTTACTTGGAGCTTTCGCAGACATTGCCTCATCAGATTCTTATCGTAGCCCTGAGGAGGGGGACTCATTAGCTCCATTTTACAGACTCAAAAACAGAGGCCAAGAGAGGTTATGTGACTTCCCTGGGGTAACACACGGGAGTCATGGAATTCAGATCCAGGTCCACCAGTCTCTGCCTCCAGGGTCCTTTCCGCTTCCTCGCTCAGTTGGTTAGCAAATGTGAAAGAGAGCACCAGGCCGCATGTGGATTCAGCATGAAATGAAATGGGATATGAAGAGTGATATTAATAATAATGCATGATGCTGATGTTCACCAAGCACTGCTGTGTGCCAGCTTCTGCTCCAAGCACTTGACCCGAGTGCCCGCATTCATTCCTCAATGCTTTTTGAGTTTGGTCTGTCATTCTCCCCATTTTACACGTAGTACTGGCCAAGCACATGAGGGACACCACTGGGGGCTTAGCCGCCAGGGAAGGCCTCAGAGAGGACATAAGATGCGGGCAGGGGAGGATAAAGCACCCTGGAGGCAGGCTTGGCTTGAGCAAAAGCATGGAGGAGTGGGTGAGAAAGGAGGGGAGAAGCCGATGGGTGCGTGAGACAAGGCCCTGGCCTGCATGCTGTCCGGGAGGGGCCAGGCCTGGCATTGAGGTCTGGCCACGGTAGGTCCCTAGGGCAGGGGCTGACAACAGGGTGATGAGGGTGCCCTGGGCTTCAGTGAGGAAGACGGGCAGGAGAGGGAGACAGCTGGCTGGTCAGGGTACTGTGGGTTGTTTGGAAGTCCTGTGCTCAAGCTATCCTCCCACCCCAGCCTCCCAAGTAGCTGTGACCACAGGCAATGCGACCTCACCCAGCAAATTTTATTTATTTTTTTGAGAGAGGGTCTCACTCTGGTTGCCCAGGGAGGTGTGCAGTGGTGCGATCTCTGCTCACTGCAACCTCAACCTCCCTGGCTCAGGTCATTCTCCCACCTCAGCCTCCCAAGTAGCTGGGACGACAGGCACATGCCACCACACCCGGCTAATTTTTGTATTTTTTCTCTTTTTTTTTTTTTTTTTTGAGACGGAGTCTCGCTCTGTTGCCCATGCTGGAGTGCAGTGGCTGGATCTCAGCTCACTACAAGCTCCGCCTCCCGGGTTTACACCATACTCCTGCCTCAGCCTCCCGAGTAGCTGGGACTACAGGCGCCCGCCACCTCGCCCGGCTAGTTTTTTGTATTTTTTTTTTTAGTAGAGACGGAGTTTCACTGTGTTAGCCAGGATGGTCTCGATCTCCTGACCTCGTGATCCGCCCCCCTTGGCCTCCCAAAGTGCTGGGATTACAGGCTTGAGCCACCGCGCCCAGCCAATTTTTGTATTTTTAATAGAGATGGGGTTTTGCCACGTTGCCCAGACTGGTCTCAAACTCCCGGACTCAAGCAATCCACCTCCCTCAGCCTCCCAAAGTGTTTGGATGACAGGCATGAGCCACTGTGCCTGGCCAGCACGCAGCAAATTTTATGTACCACATTTTAAGATGCCAGTAAACCAGAGATTGCACACTGGTGCCCAGAGGGTTGTTTTTTTTTTTGTTTGTTTCTTTTTTCTGAGACAGAGTCTCGCTCTGTCCCCCAGACTGGAGTGCAGTGGCGTGATCTCGGCTCACTGCAAGCTCCGCCTCCCGGGTTCACGCCGTTCTCCTGCCTCAGCCTTCCGAGTAGCTGGGACTACAGGCACCCGCCACCATGCCCGGTCAATTTTTTGTATTTTGAGTAGAGACGGGGTTTCACCACATTAGCCAGGATGATCTTGATCTTCTGACCTGGTGATCTGCCCGCCTCAGCCTCCCAAAGTGCTGGGATGGTGCCCATAGATTTTTGTTTGCTGCATAAACAGAACAGTTGGTTCATATAATGTTGTTTTTGAAAAATTAATCAAGACCATCCCAGCTAACACAGTGAAACAGGCAGGCAAGAGGGAGGAAGATTTAATGTCAAACTGAGGCAGACTTCTGAACATCATAACCATTTCAAGATGCAATAGGTCATGCTAGGAAGTGGCGAGCTGCCTGGCACAGAGGTGGGGCCGGTGTTGAGGCTTAGCCCGGGCAGCAGCTTCACCACAAATGTTTACAGAAAATCCAAGTGTTACATGGGCAGCTGCACTGGATGCCCTTTGCGGTTTCTCCCAACCCACTAGGGCTAGGCTCTGTGCCCACAAATGGGATGCCAGGGTGAAGGAGGTGGAAGAGTTAAAAATAACTCCTCCATTGCTGGCCTGGAAGCCTGGAAGATGCCGCTGGTGAAAGCGAAGAACTTAGGATGAAATTGATTGGTGGGAGTGGCAGGAGAAGACATTTTTTGTGATACAGTGTCAGAAAAGCAAGGAGTTTGGGTCAGACCAGTCAGGTCTTTGAAGCTTTTCATGTGTCTGTGTCTTTCTTGGAGCACCTCCCAGTGTTGTTTTAGATGAAAACAGCCTGCCCAATGCTTTTGCTTGACTAGCAGAGGCAGCTGGATAAAGGTGAGTGCCCCATCCCCACTCCAGCCTAGGACACCCTAGGGTTCTGGAACTGTGAAGTGCCACGCGTGAGTTCTGCTCTTGCCCTGGTGGCCAGAAGTCTGACATCCAGTTTCTGTCAGCTGGAGGGAGAAGCATGTTGAATGACCTCTAGGGCCCCTGCCAGCTCTGGGTTGCTTCAGTCCTGACACGAGCCTGGATGCCCAAGCTCTGTGTCCAAGAGGGCCAGGCTGGAGGCCGGAGCAGTGGAATTGGGAGGCTTGGAGGCAGCTCCTGCAAATGCACTTCCACCATGGGGAAGGAGACGCTCGGAACTCACCTTTTGATATGGTTTTGACTTTCGAATCATGAACATTATCTTACATACTCAGAAAGTGCAGTTAAACCAAAAAAGAAAAAAAAAAAAGCAAACCTGAAATAGAATAAAATGGAAAAGAAGCCGGGAGCGGTGGCTCACACCTGCAGTCCCAGCATTTTGGGAGGCTGAGGTGAGCAGATTACTTGAGGCCAGGAGTTCGAAACCAGCCTGGCCATCATGGTGAAACATCATTTCTATTAAAAATACAAAAATTAGGCTGGGCGGGTGGCTCAAGCCTGTAATCCCAGCACTTTGGGAGGCTGAGACGGGCGGATCACAAGGTTAGGAGATCGAGACCATCCTGGCTAACACAGCGAAACCCTGTCTCTACTAAAAAATACAAAAAACTAGCCGGGCGAGGTGGCGGGCACCTGTAGTCCCAGCTACTCGGGAGGCTGAGGCAGAAGAATAGCGTAAACCTGGGAGGTGGAGCTTGCAGTGAGCTGAGATCCAGCCACTGCACTCCAGCCTGGGTGACAGAGCGAGACTCAAAAAAAAAAAAAAAAAAAAAAACAGAACAAAACAAACAAACAAACAAAAAAAACCCAAAAAACAAAAATTAGCCGGGCGTGGTGGCACACATCTGTAATCCTAGCTACTAGGGAGACTGAGGCACAAGAATCGCTCCAACCTAGGAGGCAGAGGTTGCAGTGAGCCAAGATTGTGCCACTGCACTCCAGCCTGGGTGACAGAGCAAGACCCTGTCTAAAAAAAAAAAAAAGAAAGAAAGAATACAAATAGAAAAGAAAATGATGCTAGGTATGGTGGCTCATGACTGTAATCTCAGCAAGGCCAAGGCAGGAACATTGCTTGAGGCCAGCAATTCAAGACCAGCCTGGGCAACAAAGCAAGACCCCCACCTCTACAAAAAAAAAAAAAAAAATTAAATTAAATTAAAAGCCACACGTAGTGGCATATGCATGTATTCCCAGCTACTCAGGAGGTGGGAGGACTGCCTAAGCCTGGGAGGTCAAGGCTGCAATAAGCTGAAATCACACCACTGCACTCCAGTCTGGGTGAAAGAGCAAGAGCCTATCTAATCTGGAAGTCCTGGGCTCAAGTGATCCTCCCACCTCAGCCTCCCAATCTGGAACTCCTGGGCTCAAGTGATCCTCCAAACTCAGCCTCCCAAAGTGGTGGGATTACAGTCATGAGACACCACGCCCAGCCTCTTTCTTTATTTTGACAAGGTTGTACTCTGTTGCCCAGGAGTGCAGTGGCACAATCTTGGCTCACTGCAGCCTTAACTTCCTGGGCTCAAGTGATACTCGTGCCTCAGCCTCCAGAATTCCTGGGACTACAGGTGTGCACCACCATGCCTGGCTAATTTAAAAAATTTTTTGTAGACACAGGGTCTTGCTTTGTTGTCCAGCCTGGTCTTGAACTCCTGGGCTCAAGTGATCCACCCACCTCGGCCTCCCAAAGTGCTGGGATTACAGGCGTTAGCCGCTGCGCCCAGCATGGTGGTTTATTTCTGAAATGATTGCGTGTGTTTTGCAGGCTACATATATGTTTTGTGATTTTGAATAACAGTGTTATTTGTCTGAGCTCGCTGGGATTGCTCATAGCACAGCAAGCATTTTAACAAGTAGATACCTGGCAAATGATCCCCCAGCATGTGGGACTCAGCCCGGCTGGAAACAGCCTCAAGGCTGTTGTGGGTCGCTGAGTGGATAGCACCCCCTGCAGGACAAGGCTTGACAAGCGCCTGTCCCCGGAACATCTTGTCTAGCATGTTCATTACAATTTAACAGTTTTTCTAACACCAAAAATTAGATCCTCCTCCTCCCCCGTCAGGTTTTATGGGAGGCGATGTCGGCATTCCTAGGGCCTGTGCCTTTCTGTGACTCAGCGATGGGCCAGTGGAAACGGCCGTTTCTACAGCCGGACCGAACGAGGTTTGGGTCCTGGTGTTGATCACAGACCTGTTAACCAAGTGGAGTCTGGACTCCACCACGTGGCGATAAAGAGAAGGTAGCTCTTGGGGTGGTGGTGGGATGAGATTAGATATGGGAAGAGGCGCCGGGCGCGGTGGCTCAACCTGTAATCCCAGCACTTTGGGAGGCCGAGACGGGCGGATCACGAGGTCAGGAGATCGAGACCATCCTGGCTAACACGGTGAAACCCCGTCTCTACTAAAAAATACAAAAAAACTAGCCGGGCGAGGTGGCGGGCGCCTGTAGTCCCAGCTACTCGGGAGGCTGAAGCAGGAGAATGGCGAAAACCCGGGAGGCAGAGCTTGCAGTGAGCTGAGATCAGGCCACTGCACTCCAGCAGCCTGGCGACAGAGCGAGACTCCCTCTCAAAAAAAAAAAAAAAAAGATATGGGAAGAGGCTGTCCCAATGTGACTTGGGTTATAAACCCAAGGAGGGGGCATGGGAGCCAAGGACGGGACCACATCAGAGACCACTAGGCTGAGGAGGGCGGGCTTTTCACAGGGACCTGGGTTCATGGCTGTGATAAGCCCTGCGCTGTGGAATGCAGAAGGCCAAGGTCACTCAGTAGTCAGGCAGGGCCATGGTGCGTGCTCAGGTCCACCTGACTCCAAATCTTGTGTTCTTTCCGCTGTGGGACCTTCAGGGATTTGCAAATAGAGGTCCCACTCTCCAGGGGCTTCCTGTTGCACTGGGCAGAAGGGAGGGTAGAACCTGCCCAGCTGCACCCTCTACTCTGAGCCTTTCTCTGCCATTTCTTCACCAGATGGCAGCTTCCTGCCTGGGAATGGAGAGCTTGAGTGGCCACCCAGGATGACTGGCACCCTCCCCACCCACCCAACCTCATGGGAGGTCCCGTGGACCCTCCACCTCCATCTCACAGGGCCTGAAGCCCACAGGGGAATCCCTGAGCCGTTAAAGTGGGTCCTGGGGCCAGCCCAGGGCTGACATGGGGTTCGCATTTCATTTCTGGGCCATGACAAGCTCTGGTTCAGAGCCTTAGCTCAGCAGCAGACCCTCTGCACCAAGTCACTTGGCCCCTGACACAGCATCACCCCCTTCCCTGTTCATTCTCCTGGGGGACTGTCACAGGAGCTTGTTTGTTACCCAAAGTCCCCCTCAGCCCCTCTCTACCTACAGTGTCCCCTCCCTGGGCATAGGCCTGAGTGTGAAGCCTGGGTAGCTGCTAGTAACAGAAACGGGGCTTGTATGCACCCAAGGGAGCTCCCTGTGGCCAAGTCCAGCTCTGTAAGGACTGGCGGGGGTGGGTGGCAGTCAGTAGAGGGTCCAGTGGTTTAGGGTACCTCTCTTGGGCTGGCTGCCCACACCACCTACCCCTCAGCAGGCTGGCTCTGGACATAGCAGTTGGCCAAGTGCCAGCCATCCCATCTTGGCAACTCCTCCTCCTCCTGCCTGCCAGGGTGACTTCACTTTTTGAGATCTGCTGAGTGATGGGCAGATCACTGATTCAGCCCTGAGCTCAGCCAGGACACAGGAGAAAGAGGAGGGGCTGGCTCCGGGGCACCCCAGGCCCAGCTTCCTGGGCTCTCCCACTCCAAGGCCCCATGGGCTTCCCTTCCTCCATCTCAC
>NW_022681465.1:114083662-114192292 GCF_009764315.1 Trachypithecus francoisi | reverse complement strand
GGTGACGTTTGATTTGAAAAAACATAGTGGTGTGTCTCCATTATCTTCAGATTGAGATATCTCCAGGGCTGCGGTCCTGGGGGGCCAAGTTGGCAGGTTTGTCTTTCTGTTCAGTGTAAGGAAGAATTTCCAATAATCAGAACTTTCTAACAAAGGAGGCGTTGTCTCACTCCACCATGAGCTCCCTTTCACGGAAGCAACTAAGTGGAGGCTGAAATGACAAAAATTCCAGCCCTGGGAGGGAGTTGAATGAAGTGACCCCTAAAGGACCTCGTGGTGCTAAGACTTCTGACTTTTGAATTCATGGGTTCCCAAGAGAGGGGGTTCACTGTCAGCGGTTCCATCCACACAGTATGCCCTGCCCTGTTTCCTTCCTCCCCACAGAGTGTGCTCGGGTGTTCCACACAGGTGGGGCAAGGCTGGTGCTATGTGGAAAGAACTGGGAGAGGCTGGAGAACCTATATGATGCCTTGATCAGCGTGGCTGACCCCAGCAAGGTAAGGTCTTCTAGCAGTCGGTGTGGGTAACTCCTGGGCATTCCCAGCCTCCACTGATCATTCAGGATCAGCTCTTGGACCAAGTGCAGGAAACTTGGTGATTGCTTTGGGGAATGTGAGGCAATGAACCCAATGACCTTGGCATAGGGTCACGTTTGCCATTCATAAGGGGTTGACTTGTTTTGACTACCCACCATGACAAAATCGTGTTCTGTAGCCACAGCCCCTTGTCCTGACCCTATATAACTCAAACTCAAGAAGGATCCAGAAGACAGACGATGTGACAGGTATGGGCTGTGATTACAAACATGGCCATTTTTTTTTAATACCTCAACTGATATCTCCATCAAAGAAACCAGATAAATGAGATCCCTTCCCAAGAAGTCTCCCAGAAAGTGAACACTTCTTTCAATGAGGCTGCAGTTTCCAAAGGTTTTTCTGGAGCATTGGTCAGGAGACTGTCTTTGGAGCTCCCTTCAGGATACTTTTTTCGAATCTTTACCTTTGAGGTTGCATTTGGTGATTAGGAACAGCTCAAAGTAATTCAGGGATAAGTCTGATATTTGAGGAGATGAATCAAACAGGACAACACAGAATGCCCCAAAGTGTGTTTCCAGGGATGTGATTAGGCACTGGGTAAAAGCGAGGGTTTGTGGTCAGTTGTGTGAGAAACAGTGAGTTAAGCTAAGCTTGTCCATTTTCTTCACTGCAGGACTTTTCAGAGCCTTTCATATGCCAATGTGCACTGTGTATCTCCAAGAAGAACTTGGAGAACAGTCTGTGTTTCCCAAACAATTCTGACCACGGAACCCTCTCTTCAAGGGCATGGCTCAGATATGGAGTCCTGAGACTCCATATCTCAGGACTAGTCTTTGTCAAACACTGGGATTGCATTTACCACTCAGTGTCATCAATTTTCCCATCTGTCCACCCTCCTACACATCCCTGGATCAACAGAGTCAATGCAGCAAGTGTCTGGCTAAACACAATGCCCCGCACTTAGTAAGCAGATGTTTCAAAAATATTGTGTTGAGTGTATGATTTTAGTTTTTTAAAATGTGGCTATAAAGTCCTTTATTTATTTATTTATTTATTTATTTTGCAACTTGCAAGCCAGGTTGAAAAGCAGTTTCCACAAAGGAGCTCAGAACTGTTAAAAGTAATGATGTCACCCCTGGAGTCAGTGCAAAGCTGCAAAGGGACTGCTGCGAAGGGCGATATTCATTTATCAGGTTCCAGTTGTGGAACCTTGGCCAAGAGTTTAGACTTATTGCTGCATATTCACGTCAAGATTTGTTGGTTTTGCCCTGGTCCCCAAGAATGAATTCTCTGGCAATATTCTCCATCCCAGAATCATTTCTGCTTCTTCGTCTTTTTTTTTTTTTTTTTTTCAGTCATTTCATGATCTTTGAATTTCAAAATGGGTGGCTTTTAGATACAGGGCTCCCAAGGTCTGCAAGAGGGAGGAGATCTCACATAACCTGACTCTGTCATTGGTTCAGCAGACATTCACCCCAAAGCTGGTCCTGTTGGACCTCTCAGACATCAGCTGCGTCCCAGATGTGGCAAAAGAAGTCCTGGATTGCTATGGCTGTGTGGACATCCTCATCAACAATGCCAGCATGAAGGTGAAGGGGCCTGCCCATAAGATTTCTCTGGAGCTCGACAAAAAGATCATGGATGCCAATTACTTTGGCCCCATCACATTGACGAAAGGTCTCGTGAGTTTGACTTTCCCATGGGTATCTGGGCCACCAGATTCTACAGAGGGCTCTGTTAAATAGCCAGACAGTCATCCTATTCTATATGGAATTCTCCAGTCCCCTTAGAAAATTCCCTACCTATTGGGTGAAAGCTTTCAGCATTCCCATTTTCAATGTTTATGTAGGAAAAGGAACCCAGGAAGTATCTGATTGGTATATTACAACCACCCTCTCTGTGAAACCCCTCTCCCCACCTAAGCTTTGCCCTTTTACTTCTCTCTCCTTACGTCCCTGGCTTCCCTCCAATTCGACGTCTCTGAACAATTGTCTCATCCTCCAACAATTGTCTCAACAACTGTGTACATTCTGCTGTATCAACCTTGCGGTTGATCTGCTTCTAACCATGACAGTTGGTCAAAGGTAAAGATTCTGTCCTCAGAAATGAAGAAGAAAAAGGACTTATTACCAAATTACAAGAGACCCAGTATTCTGTCAATCCCTTCACAGAAACAGGGAAGGCAGGAGGCTGTCTCCCTTTAATGAATAAGATGGTGATTCCTATGTGAGCCTGTCTGAGGGGCCTAGGAGACACCCAGGTGCAGATTTCTCACCACCAAGTTCAAACGCAGGTCTGAAGCCTGGAAAATGGGCCTGGAAATGACCACAGAGTAGAATGAAAAGTTGACAGATCATGAGGTCAGAAGTTCAAGACCAGCCTGGCCAACATGGTGAAACCCCATCTCTACTAAAAATACAAAAATTAGCCAGGCATCGTGGTGGGTGCCTGTAATCCCAGCTACTCAGGAGGCTGAGGCAGGAGGATCGTTTGAACCCAGGAGGCTGAGGTTGCAGTGAGCCGAGATCATGCCATTGCACTCCAGCTTGGGTGACAGGCTGAGACTCCGTCTAAAAGAAAGAAAAGTTGAAGCCCCTGCTCTCCAAAAAAAATAAAAGTTTATCAAAGCAGAATCTCAGGGGGAATGTAATGTGGAGAACACCTCCATTTAGGGAGTTGGGTGTCCTGGCAAGGTCTAAGATCTAGCATGATCTTACAACTACCGTCTCTACAACCAGCTCCCATGTTGGGCACCTCTAACAATAGGATTCCGAGTACTAAGACAGATGAAGAGAAAGAAGCATTTGGGGCAGAAAGATGACTTTCCAGAGCTTCTAGAATGGTGTCCCAGAGATAACAGTCCAGTCCCTGTGGACACAGCAAACAGGCCAGCACAAGTGTGTTATCTATCAACCTTTAATAGAGACTGTTAACTGGCATCAAAGCAATGAACAAAGAAAGTGGAGTGGAAAAGGGCCAGAAATGGTTTATCTTCCTGGTTAGCCCTCACTAAGGACCCTGGGTCTAGTCCCTAGCTCTGGACTTCAGTTTGTCCATCTTGTTTTTGTTTTTCTTTTTTCTTTTCTTTTCTTTTCTTTTTTTTCAAGATGGAGTCTCGCTCTGTTTCCCAGGCTGGAATGCAGTGGCGTGATCTCAGCTCACTGCAACTTCCACCTCCCGGGTCCACCTCCCGGGTTCAAGTGATTCTCCTGCCTCAGCCTCCTGAGTAGCTGGGACTACAGGCACCCGCCACCACGCCCGGCTAATTTTTTGTATTCTTTTAGTAGAGATAGGGTTTCACCGTGTTAGCCAGGATGGTCTCCATCTCCTGACCTCGTGATCCACCCGCCTCAACCTCCCAAAGTGCTGAGATTACAGGTGTGAGCCACCATGCCCGGCCCAACAGTTTGTCCATGTTTAACATGTAGGTGCTGGGTTTCACAGATCATTCTGAAAGTGGACTCTTTGAGTACTGTCTTTTCACTTTTTGCCATATCCCCATTCTGCCTGTACTATTATTAATTTAATACCTTTCTCTGAATTTTCTCATTTTTAAATTAAAGTCACTTTGGGAAGAAATCTGTATAAAACCAACACAAATTTAAAACTTCTTTCATTCTCAATTAATAAAGGGCAACCTGAAAATTAAACAAAGTAAGTTCTCCCAAGGTAGCCTGAGAACGTCAGAATCTTCCCTCTCTTTGTTAAAAGATTAGCATGTGCAAGAGAGGCGTTAAAGACGTACTAGAACCATCATGAGACTTCCTTCTTCCTTCTGGAGGCCATAGTAGGAGAATTGAAACAGGAATGACTTTCTCACTACTGACATCGGCGTCTGTTCTATTCTATTGGGTACCACACGCACTACCTGAGTGCAATATACCCATGTAACAAATCTGCATGTGTTCCCCGTGCATCTAAACAAAAGTCGAGAGGAAAATACAATAAATATAAACATGCCTTCAATAAAAAGAAATCAGTGTCACTAAATGCACATTGGTGGGAAAGCACCAACTTAAAATCACCCAGCAATTCACCAGCCCACGCTTTGGGAACGCTGGATAAACGATTGCAGGGTTCATTCCATCTCTGCCCTGCTGCAATCTAATTACCACGGAGGGAGTGGAGCCCCATGATGAAGGGGAGCCGGGTGAGGGGTCTGCTGGCTGCTGCCTAACTCAGTCGCAAAGTTTTAACCATGACTCTTTGTCCTGTGTTTTCCAGCCCTGCTTCCCAACATGATCTCCCGGAGAACAGGCCAAATCGTGTTAGTGAATAACATCCAAGGGAAGTTTGGAATCCCGTTCCGTACAGCTTGTAAGTTGCTAAGATAAAAATATGAATCTTCTGTTGTATGTCTTATGGTATAAGGCAGGAGCTGTTATGTCTAAGACTAGGCAGATGGTCACAGAGGAAAGGGTCCAAGGATGACACCATCTGCTGGGTTTTCTTTCATCCCTATGGTTCCTATTTTTTGAGCGCCTACAGCATGCAAGTGGCTATGGGAGATGCTGAGATATTAAAGATAAGCTCCCTCTGTCTGCGAAGCTCACAGTCTCCTATGTGGGCAGGACGTACACTAGGTGAACCTGACAATGCCAGGTGAAGGTCACGCTCCTGACAAAGATGCACAGTCATAGCTCCAATGCCCCTTCCTCCATAAAGATGCCCTTGAAGGTCAGGGAAGATTACCATTGGGAAAGAGAAGGATGGGTGCACATCACAAAATGGGAGGGCAATGGAGACCTTCTGAGGAAGGAACCAGGAAAAACAGAAAGGGGCAGAATTCAGGGTAAGGGCAGCTCCAAAAATGAGCGTCCTTTCAAAAGTTCAATGGGGAGAAGGACTTCTAGGTGTATGTTCCTGGGATTTAGCTGGAAAAATTCTGCCATTTCCACATCTGATGAGTTAGTTCTAAGAGGTGGGGAACATGTCATATACATTTCTTCGTGGCCCACACTACCATGTGCAAATTAGGGGCTCAGTAAATGTTTGATGGGTACAAGAGTAGAAGGGAAGAAGGGAGGGAAAAAAATGAGTAGGTCGCCATATGAATTTGCTCAGGCTGCCATAACAAAATACCAAGGCTGGGGCTTACACAACAGAAATTTGTTTTTTTTATTCTGGAGGCTGGAAGTCCATGATCAAAGTGTCGGCAGGGTTGGTTTTCTCTGGAACCCCTCTCCCTGGCTTACAGATAGCTGCCTTCTTGCTGTGTCCCCACACAGTCTTTCCTCTGTGCATGTGCATGTCTGTTGCCTCCTTGTATGTCCAAATTTCCTCCTCCCCTCCTCCTCCTCCTCCTCCTCTCCTCCTCCTCCTCCTCCTCCTCCTCCTTCTTCTTCTTCTCTTCTTCTTCTTCTTCTTCTTCTTTCTTCTTCTTCTTCTTCTTCTTCTCTTCTTCTTCTTCTTCTTCTCTTCTTCTTCTTCTTCTTCTTCTTCTTCTTTTTATTTATTTATTTATTTTTTTTTGAGACAGAATCTCACTCTGTTGCCCAGGCTGGAGTGCAGTGGCAAGATCTTGGCTCACTGCAACCTCTGCCTCCCAGGTTCAAGCGATTCTTCTGCCTCAGCCTCCTGAGTAGCCGGGACTACAGGCACCCACCACCACGCCCGGCTAATTTTTGTGTTTTTAGTAGAGACAGGGTTTTACCATCTTGGCCAAGCTGGTCTCAAACTCCTGACCTCAGGTGATTCGTCTACCTTGGCCTCTCAGAGTGCTAGGATTACAGGCGTGAGCCACCACACCCGGCCCCAAATTTCTTCTTCTTATAACAGCACCAGTCAGATTGGAGTAGGGCCCAGCCTAATGGCCTCATTTTATATTAATTACCTCTTTAAATATCTCTAAATACAGTCACATTCTGAGCACTGGGGATTCGGTTTCAGCATATAAATTTTGGGAGGGCTGACAACAGAATTCAGCCCATAACGCCCCCTCTAGTAGTGTTTTACCTTCCTTTTTCCATTTGCCTTAGCTAGTTTAAGCCTACTGTGCTGTGAGCCTGTGATGTGGGAAAACTTGATTACTCCTCCATGTAGTAACCTCAATGAGAATGGCATCAGGCAAGCAGGTGGCACCATGCCACAGAGTCATTGGGGGCCCAGGGTCATGCTAAGTCATTCCATCAACATCATCTTCTGGGTGGTCACAGCTGGGTCCCTGCTGGCAAGAAGACGGAAGAGACTGTGGAGGATCCATGCCCAATGTCCAAAACCCCAGACTGGCCTTGGACATCCCTTTGCCCCCAGGCTGGCATCACCGCTGCTCACATCCTACTGGGAGAACTCAGTCACACCTAAGTGCAAGGGACACTGGGGAGTGCAGTCCACTTGGGGGCCCAGGAAGAAGGGAAGAGTGAATGGGCCACATACAGCAGTCTTTGGCACATCCCGCATTTTCCTGTCTTCCCCAGCCCACTTAGAAACCTCTCCACTGCTCCTTGTATTTTTAAACTTTCTGTTATTTTCAGCAGTTGGGTGACTTTTCACCTTCCTTGCTTCCTGCCTTCATTCATTCAACAAAGTGTTTGAATGCCTAAAGCCAGGTGATGGGGACACAGAAGTGACATAACATAGCGAGGCATAGGCATGACAATGGGCCCTTTTGCCACTGACCTGTATAGGACAAATGCACGAGTTTCCTGGGAACATTTGCAAAGCACAGTATTGGGGACTCAGAATTCTCTCAAGGCTGTCTCCACCCCCATCAGCCATGGTCTGGCTTCTCTGCACTGAGGAATTGAGGGGCACAGAGTTTCCCACGTAAATGTCAGAACTGAAGCGATGCCACCCTGGACTGGCCCCAGATTCTCTTCTTCCTCTGAATCTGGCTTTGGACAGACACAAGGAGCTGGCGTGGGAGTGACCTGGGGTCTGCTAACTCAGAGGTTTCTTTCTTTTGACCAAAGGAATGCAATGTCCCTGAGCACCTCAGCACAGTTCCCTTACCATCCACTCAGGCAAGGAGATAGGGGCTCTGAGGCTGAGAACCTGGCACACAGACTTGAAAGGGGATGCAGCCTGCCGTGTGTCCCCCCCGCTGCAGGCACCCACCCCTTTCCTGCATCAACCATGCCACATGGGGCTGGGTACAGTGGCTCACACCTGTAATCCCAGCACTTTGGGAGGCTGAAGCGGGTGGATCACTTGAGGTCAGGAGTTTGAGACCAGCCTGGCCAACATGGTGAAACACATCTCTACTAAAAAAACACAAAAATTAGCCAGGCGTGGTGGTGTGCACCCATAATCCCACTTACTCGGGAGGCTGAGGCAGGAGAATTGTTTGAGCCCGCAAGGCAGAGGTTGCAGTGAGCCGAGATCGAGCCACTGTACTCCAGCCCAGGCAACAGAGCAAGATTCCCTCTCAAAACAAAACAAAACAAAAAAAACCACGTGGAAAGTCACCTGTCCATGTATCTGCCCCACTGATGAACTGAGTAATCCGTGAGGCCAGAGCTGCCTCTGTCCACCTCTGGGTCCCCAGCTCCTCACCCACCAGAGCAGGGGCTTCACTGTTGAATGACTGAAGGAATCAAGGAGATGGTGAATGAATGAAAAATAAGCTGGTAGACCTTTTTTGTTAACACTTGCTTTGGCGGGTGTAATTCACATACCACACTATGCATCCATTTAAAGCGCATGGTTCTGCAGGGCACGGTGGCTCATGCCTATGATCCCAGCACTTTGAGAGGCCAAGACAGGCAGATCACCTGAGGTCAGGAGTTCGAGACCAGTCTGGCCAACACGGTGAAATCCCATCTCTACTAAAAATACAAAAATTAGCTGGGCATGGTGGTGTGTGCCTGTAAACCCAGCTACTCAGGAGGCTGAGGCAGGAGAATTGCTTGAACCTGGGAGACGGAGGTTGCAGTGAGCCGAGATCGCACCATTGCACTCCAGCCTGGGCGACAGAGGGAGACTCCATCTCAAAAAAACAAAAAAAGCCTTTTTGGAGAGAACTGGAAGCTTCTGGTCATGATGTCAGGGAAACCAGGAAAGGGTTCTGGTTGAAGGTTATCTGGGCATGGTGGCAGGAACCACAGTACATCCACCTTCTGCCCCTTCCGCCTCTGGCTGACACCCCTAAAATGTGAAGTTGGGGTGCATCACACCCCAGATGTGGCTCTAACTTCCCAAAGCTCTAAGCAATGTCCACTCCCTTCTTTTTGGAATTCCTGGAACGATCCTTTTTTGTCCAACCCATGGCTTCTATGATTTGAACTGGATTTGGTGAGTGGATGACCTGGACGGGCTCTCCGAGGAAAAGGGAAACAGGAAGGGAAAGGGGATATCTGTGATTCAGGCTCACTGCAGCCACCAGCTGGCCCCAGACCTTGGACAAGTTTCTTAGCATCAGCCTTCCCAGGAAGGAAGGGGAATTCATGTGGGTGCCAGCATTCTGTATGTTTTCTCATTTGATCTTCACAGTAATTTGGCAAGGGAAATATTACTCCCATTTAAAAGATAAGAAAACTGAGCCTCAGAGAGGCAAAGTGATTTGCCCAAGGTCAGGTCACACCACCAGCAAGTGGCTAAGCTCGATTCAGTTCCAGCTCCATGTCCACCACTCCCGAGGGCTCTCTGTCCTCATTAGTAAAGTGAAGGGCAGATTCTTGAGGACCCTCTCAGCTCTGCGCTTGCAGGAAACGTGTCTATCGGCCCTCCTGCTTCCAATGCGCCCACCGGGAAGCCGGGCCGGAGTGTCCTGCGCCCACCTCTGGATGGTTTCTCCTGCAGAGGCTGCCTCCAAGCACGCAGCCCTGGGCTTCTTTGACTGCCTCCGAGCCGAAGTGGAGGAATACGACGTTGTCATCAGCACCGTGAGCCCGACTTTCATCCGGTCGTACCACGTGTATCCAGAGCAAGGAAACTGGGAAGCCTCCATTTGGAAGTGTGAGACTTCAGAGGGAAGCTGGGGCCCCTGGGGGCCTCGGGAATAGTCCGGTGTCACTGGGGGGTGAATGACCTTCAGATGGGTACTCTTGAATCATGAGTCTGGGGGTGGGAGTGGAAGAGGCCCAGCAACCCCCAACAGCAGGGCGGGGGCCATCAACCTTTAGGCCTGAGGCACCCAGTAGACAGAATCCTCCCTGCAACCTACGGCCCATGCGCGCGCTGAGCTCAGCCACTCAGCTTCCTCTGCCACCTCGGCAAGCAACTGCCTGTCTCTGGACCTGTTTCCCAGATGTCATGGCATTGAAGAATTTTCCTGCTCCCCCTTTCCCGTGCACAGAGTGGAGGCCGAGAGTCTAAAGCCAGGCCACCTGGGCCCGGTGCAGTGGCTCACGCCTGTTAATCCCAGACCTTTGGGAGGCTGAGGCGGGCGAGGACCACGGGGTCAGGAAATCGACACCATCCTGGCCAACATGGTGAAACCCCGTCTCTACTGAAAATACATAACATTAGCCGGGCATGGTGGTGCGTGCCTGTAGTCCCAGCTACTTGGGAGGTTGAGGCAGGAGAATCACTTGAACCTGGGAGGCGGAGCTTGCAGTGAGCCGATATCGCACCGCTGCAGTCCAGCCTGGGCTACAGCCCGAGGCTCCATCAAAAAAAGACTGCACTGGATGCCGGCCTCTGCCACATATTAGAGGGTTGGACATGAGCAAGTCCCTTAATCACTTCGTGCCTCCCTAAGAGGTAGGTATTGCTATTATTATTTGTTAGTATTATTATTTTCATTTTAGAAAATGAGGGATAATAGCAATACCTACCTCTTAGGGTTGTTGGGAGGACTGAAGGTTCTGGAAGAGCAACCAGCCCTTCTATCTATCAGTGCACCTTATTATGGCCACTACTCTAGGATACTCTAAGCGTAGAGGCGCTACACCTTGCCCAAGGCTTCCACCTTGAGGAACCAAGATGAGCCAAGATAGGGGGCAGCCAGGGGTTCCAGGATGCTCCTGACAAGCACAGCTTCACGACCGTCACAAACAGCCCATTAATCCACCTGGCACCTTCTTAGATCCTAACCTCTTTTGCATCCCTTCCCCCACATATAATCGCCCTGCGAAATTATCAGGGTAGGAAACCAGCTCCACCTTATAGACGACGAGGCAGAAGGAAGCCCAGAGAGTGGAGTGTCTCCCGCAGAGTGCCTCAGTCCCTGGGTGGCGGAGGAGGCCTGGAACTGTGACTCCGGGGACAGCCCACGCTTCCCGCCCCCCAGCCTTTGTGCACGTGCAGGGCTCTGACCAGCGGGCTCCCCACTGAGGCCATAACCCCACCCCCAACTGGGGCTGTTCAGTCTTTTTCAGGAAGCTGACCTACGGCGTGCACCCCGTGGAGGTGGCGGAGGAGGTGGTGCGCACCGTGCGGAGGAAGAAGCAAGAGGTGTTCATGGCCAACCCCATTCCCAAGGCCGCCGTGTACGTCCGCACCTTCTTCCCGGAGTTCTTTTTCGCTGTGGTGGCCTGTGGGGTGAAGGAGAAGCTCAGTGTCCCGGAGGAGGGGTAACTGCAGCAGGCCAAATGGGCCTCCCCTTGGAAATAAAGGTTTTTCTGGCAGGTGCTGGCTCTTCTGTCCTGTGCTCCGCACTGGGGGCCCTTGCAGCCCCACCCCTCATCTGTGTGGGGTCTCCCCTTGACAGTGAGGATGGCCTGGAGCCAGCCCAGAAGCTACAGAGCCTGGGGTTCTCCACATTCCCAGGGCACACTTCCAGAAGCTTCCCTGCTCTGTAGGGTGACGACTCAGCAGGAAACACGAGCTGCAATGCCTCTAACCCCGACATACACACACTCACATTGTATGCGTATGTGCTCAGGAACTCAGTCTGCAAACCACCTCCACTGTATAGAAGGCTGACCTGGCCACTTCACCTCCACCCACGAGAACAGGACTTGAGGACCCTTTAGAACAGTGCTGCGAGGATGGAAATATTCTATAATTTGCGTTGTCCACCATGGCAGCACTGGCCACATGTGGCTGCTGGGCACTCGAAACGTGGCCCTCTGTGTCTGAGACACTGAATTTGTAATGCTATTTAATTATAATTAATTTAAACTTAAATAGCCACGTGTGGCTAGCAGCTCTAGAGTTAGGAGTGTGTGAGAATCAGCCCCTTCCAGACTGATTTCATTGGCCCCAGACCCCTCCCAACCCCATCCCCAGCTCTCACCTGCACCCCCGCCCCCACCATCCCCGCCACGCAGCTAAGCTGGAATTTTAGCTTCCACATTGCTTTTTTTTTTTTTTTTTTTTTTTTTGAGACGGAGTCTCACTCTGCCGCCCCGGCTGGAGTGCAGTGGCCGGATCTCAGCTCACTGCAAGCTCCACCTCCTGGGTTTAGGCCATTCTCCTGCCTCAGCCTCCCGAGTAGCTGGGACTACAAGCGCCCGCCACCTCGCCCGGCTAGTTTTTTGTATTTTTTTAGTAGAGACGGGGTTTCACTGTGTTAGCCAGGATGGTCTCGATCTCCTGACCTCGTGATCCTCCCGTCTCGGCCTCCCAAAGTGCTGGGATTACAGGCTTGAGCCACCGCGCCCGGCTCCACATTGCTTTTAACAAATGCTGAGAACCTCTGCCCAGGTATCCACCTTATTTCAGCCTTTCCTTCAATCCTCAAAGCAAAAAGCATTTAAAACGCCATGCTCTCCTTGGAGGCGGGCACTTCGTGTAGTCTCCTTTTTCTTATACAAAACAGTAAATGAGGCCAGGTGCGGTGGCTCACGCCTGTAATCCCAGCACTTTGGGAGGCCAAGGTGAGCGGATCACCTGAGGTCAGGAGTTCGAGACCAGCCTGGCCAGCATAGGGAAACCCCCGTCTCTACTAAAAATACAAAAATTCCCCAAATGTAGTGGCACGCACCTATAATCCCAGCTACTCAGGAGGCTGAGGCAGGAGAATCTCTTGAACCCAGGAGGTAGAGGTTGCAGTGAGCCGAGATCACACCACTGCACTCCAGCCTGGGCGACTGAGCGAGACTGTCTCAAAAAAAGAAAAAAACAAATGAAAACCAGTAAATGAATCTTGGGCACTCGGAAAGCATAGGGTACCTTTTTGCACTAATATTGTAACGACTCGAGCTTTTCTAATATTTGTAGATGAAAGAGGGCAAAAATTTCTTCCCTGAACCTAAATCATTTACAAAACGACATATATAGGATACACATATGCACATCTGTAAATCCTGATTTAGAAAGCAAAATGCCCAGGATCACTGATCACCTGGAGCCCAGCCTACCCCAGGACCAGGCTGCTGGTCCCGTCCTGCGACCGTGGAGGCACGATGTCAGGTCAGAACTTAGGGGGTCACCGAAGCAGGCAGGCACAGCAGGCCTGGAGCCTGCAAGGGAACTAACTGTCTTTTGAGAGGTTGTTGTTAGTGGGTGGAGGGTATATTGGGGTGCTCAGGACGAAGCCAATAGAGGGAGGGTAGGGGTTGCAACCAAAAGGGGAGAGGCCTGAAACTTAACTGGTGACCAGAGAGTAGGGATCCAGCTTTGGGACCGGAGCAGCTGGAGCCAGGGTCACAGCAGCCAATCCTGGGACACACCAAGGGTGATATGCCAGCAGAGCGTGGCCACGACCCAGATCCAGGCTGTAGGGCCCTTACCTGTTCCCTTTAGGGCTCTGCCTGGTCACAGGTGAGTTCCAGGCCGAGAACACCGCAAAGGGATGGAGGGGGAGCAGGAAGGGATTGTGTCTGGAATCGTCCACACTGGCACTGAAAGCCACATTCTGGGAGAGTGAGGACTCTGAGGCAGGGTGACAGCAGACACCTGGGATTCCCCGAAAGAAGCCACGTGGAGCAACGGACCACAAAGGACTCTCCGGTTTAAGTGGCTCTGCTCCACTGATCCCCAGCCAACTGGCAGAGGGAGGTCAGAGACTTGCGGGTGGACCTGGCCAGTCTACCTGGTGGGCAGCCTAAGCGCCCTGCAGTTAAATGTCCTGTCCATGGGCTTTGGCCTCCCTCTGGCTAAATGCTCCCTGGTGATTTCAGATGTCCCTGCGCCCACTCAGGCCCTGATGCGCTCTCAGAATGGGGTAGCTCACTGGCCTATGAATGAAAATCCACAATCCTTATCTTGAAACATAGTGGGGGGTAAAAAATAATAATTAATTAATTAATTAATTAAATGCCATGCAATATGACAAACAGCCACCAGGTGGCACTGTGTCTCCAAACCAATTTTACAGCTCATCTCTCCGGGAAACCCTTCCGCACAGCAGCAGTAACCCACCTAATTACATTCACAATTTCCAATGGGCCTCCCGTTGCAAGATTCCATTAGGTCTTTGCATCAGCCTTAATTCATCGGAAGGGCTGACAGACCCATTTCACAATGAAACAACTGAAGGTGATTATGTTCTATGAGACACAGCTGCTCTGGGCAGAACAAGGGCAGTTAGCTCCTGGGACCCAGGAGGAGTGGAATCCAGGCTCCAGTAACCGCCCCAGACCTTAAAGGGACTGCGTCAAGACACTGCAAGGGGTGAAGCAGTCCTCACACTCCACATAGAGAGAAACACAGGTGGTTTTCTCCTCCCACCCCCAACCACCCATATCTACAAAATGCTTAACATTAGAAAATGTGGGTAACCTAAAGAAGCAGAGAGACAAAGCAATCAGCTGCCCTGACAGCCACTGTTCACAGCTGGGCTCTTCTCTGGGGAGACCACACACAATCTTTTTTTTTTTTTTGGCCGCAGTGCAATGGCGAGATCTCGGCTCACCGCAACCTCTGCCTCCTGGGTTCAAGGGATTCTCCTGCCTCAGCCTCCTGAGTAGCTGGGATTACAGGCATACGCCACCACGCCTGGCTAATTTTTTTTTTATTTTTTATTTTTTAGTAGAGACGGGGGCTGCTCCATGTTGGTCAGGCTAGTCTCGAACTCCCAACCTCAGGTGATCTGCCCGCCTCAGCCTCCCAAAGTGCTGGGATTACAGGCATGAGCCACCGCACCTGGCCTTTTTTTTTTTTTTTTTTTTAGACAGTTTGGCTCTTGTTGCCCAGGCTGGAGTGCAGTGGTGTGATCTAGGCTCACTGCAACCTCCGTTTCCTGGGTTGAAGTGATTATCCTGCCTCAGCCTCCCAAGTAGCTGGGATTACAGGTGCCTGCAGCAACACCCATTTAATTTTTTGTATTTAGTTGAGACAGAGTTTCACCATGTTGGCCAGGCTGGTCTTGAACTCCTGGCCTTGGGTGATCAACTCCCGCCTTGGCCTCCCAAAGTGCTGGGATTACAGGCGTGAACTACTGCCCCTGGCCCGAGACCAGAATCTTTACAGAGAGCACACTTCTTGGATCCTCAGGGGCCACGCTAGGTGTGGCTGCAAGAAGACCACACAGATGAAGACACACAGCTGGGCATAGCCACAACCAGCGCCTGGAACCGTCTGTGCCCCTCCGGATGCTGTGAGCACTCCATCTCAGTGCTGGCACTTGTGGCCGCTGCAATCAGTGCCCTTGTCTGTTGGCTACTGACCGGGCTCAGCCACTGGGGCCTGGCTGGCAGGGAGAGACTGAGGCTTCAGTGGCAACCTGCCACTGAACCGCTGGTTACCCTCAGGAGCCACTCCTGCCCTTTGCCCCTTGGGGCCTAGGGGCATTCATGGGTCCGGCTGCTGCTGGCCCTGGGTGCTTCTTTGTCCTTTGTTGGAATCCCTTAATCCTGACAAAATCTTTGCAATGCCCCTTCATTAAATGATCCCTAATCACCTCGTGTTATAGGATGAATTCTGTCTCTCCTATAAAAAAAATATGATTTTCTAACCTCCAGTACCTTAGAATGTGACCTTATCTTTGTGAGGCTGAGGCGGGTGGATCACCTGAGGTCAAGAGTTCGAGACCAGCCTAGCCAACGTGGTGAAACCCCATCTCTAAAAAAATTAGTAGAGCGTGGTGGAGGGCGCCTGTAATCCCAGCTACTCAAGAGGCTGAGGCATGAGAATTGCTTGAACCCGGGAAGCAGAGGTTGCAGTGAGCCAAGGTCGCACCACTGCACTCCAGCCTAGTAACAGAGCAAGACTCTGCCTCAAAAAAAAAAAAAAGTTGGTGTTCCTTAAGTTTAGTAGTCGTTTCATAAGTAATCTTTTATTATTCTTTAAACCATTTGCATGCATGATTTACACTTTCATATTTATGACATATTTATAATTTCCTAGGGTCTCCATCAGGTCTGCCTCATCCTATGTATCTTCAGTAAGGACATGCTCATTTTAGATTATGATATACTTCAAGGGGTTACCTAAGGAATAACCTGGGGTGTGCTTAAATATCCTCCACCTTTGATCTGTCTACAATGTAGACCCTGTAGTCATGCCAGACCAGCTACGTGTACTTGTTCAACTGAGAATGTTCCAAATGCTTTGAAAGAAAGCTGTTCAAAAACTTGATCTGGCTAAACATTTGCACTAATCTCTAGCCACTGAAAGAGCCATGCCTCCCTACAGGCTCTAGAACCTTCTTTCAGATCAGCCACAAAATTTCACCCTTCCTCCCTTCAAAGTCAGCTCTTCCCCCACCAGTTCTATCTACGAAGTCCTTCCTGCTTCTCTGAACTCCCCAGAGACTCAACATGTTCTGGGAAATTTAAACTGAAGGCCAGTAAGGCAAAATCTAGCCACTTGTGTATCACATCCTAAGTGCACACGGACTGTTTTAAGGGCTTGATCTGTACTTGGAGGAAAATGCCGAAAGGGCAAGTTAAGGCTGGGAGGAGTGAACAGTGGAACTTGGCAAAGTGCTGTGAAATGGGAAGTGAAGGGCAGGGTGGTCTGTGCCGACGTCCCCACTGGCTTCTTCTTGGTCAGAACTCCTGCCGCCATGCTTCCACAACACCCCAGAATGACACACTCAACTCTCCTTGACCCCTTCCATGAAGGTACAAAAACTGTCCACCTAGGAAAAGTATGCCTTTTCATTTCTCTGCTGTATACAATAGGACTCTCTCTCTCTCTCCATATATATATGTGTGTGTGTGTGTGTATATATATTTATTTAATAAAGAAATACATATACAATATATCATATACATATCATATATAAAATATATGATATAGAAATATATCTATATATGTATTTAATACTATTTTATGTTAAATAAATATATGTAAATACATAATAAAAATATATATTTATATAACATATAACTATGCTATTATATAATATATAAGCATATTTATATATTTCTGTATATGTTTGATTAATATTAAGTATAATATATATTAAGTTATATTAAGTATATATAAATGTGTGTATATATAAATAAATATAGATAGATATATTTGATTACTTCAAAACTTTTAGATCACATCTTGCCAAAGTCTTCCAGGATCCCTAGGCTCTGCTTCCACATCTTAGTGCTTCTGCAGATGTGTGCTCACCCACCAGAAAGCCAGGGTCCCAGTTGTCTTCCTCCAGACCTCAGGGTAGGTGCTCCCCAAAGGAGACCTGACTCCTCTCACGTCCAGCTCTGCAACTCATGGTACGTACTCCGCAGCTTCCTGAGAGCATTCAGGTTCCCTCCTCGTTGACTAACTTTCCAGCATCCATAGAGACAACTGAGGACACCGAGGGGCCTTCCTCCCAGATCGGGAAAATGAGGAGGAGTAAATAACAGACATCACATCGGGGGGAAATGCCCTCTTTGGTATGTTTTTAAATGGAGTTTTTTTGTTGTTGTTGTTGTTGTTGTTGTTGAGACGGAGTCTCGCTCTGTCGCCCAGGCTGTAGTGCAGTGGCTGGATCTCAGCTCACTGCAAGCTCCGCCTCCCGGTTCACGCCATTCAAATGGAGCTATTTCTTATACACCATAAAGCGCACAAACCATACATATACAGCTCAGTGGAATTGTCCATGTGTATGCACCCATGTAATCACCATGCAGATCAAATGATGGAACTTTCTGTCACCTCTGAATGTTTCCTCATACCTAGTCAACCTCTACCCTCAGAAATAACCACCAGTTTGACATCAACCACCCATAGGTCATTTTTAGCTGTTCTTGAATTTTGCATAAGTGGAATCATAGAGTATACGCTTTTTTTGTGCTTTGCTTTCGTCACACGATTTCTACCTGAGTCATTCAGGTTGTATCAGTGGTTTGTATTTTTTTGTTTTTTGTTTTTCTGAGAGGTATTCCATGATACGAATATTTCACAACTCATTTACCCCTTCTAGGGATGTTTTCCATTGACCTGTAGTTGTATTTATCCGTTGTGTCTTCTGCTGTGTCCGTTCTGCTGTTAAAAACTATCTCCTTCCTTAATTTTTTTTTTTTTTTTTTTTTTTTGAGATGGGGTCTCACTCTGTCAACCAGGCTGGAGTGCAATGGAGCAATCTCGGCTCACTGCAACCTCTGCCTCCTAGGTTTAAGCAATTCTCCTGCCTCAGCCTCCTGAGTAGCTGGGATTACAGGCACGTGCCACCATGTCCAGCTAATTTTTGTATTTTTAGTAGAGACAGGGTTTCACCATGTTGGCCAGGCTGGTCTCGAACTCCTGACTGCGTGGTCTGCCCACCTCAGCCTCCCAAAGTGCTGGGATTACAGGTGTGAGCCACCACCCCCAGCTCCTTAATTTTTTTTTTAATACAGAATCTGGCTCTGCTGCCCAGGCTGGAGGGCAGTGACACGATCACAGCTCACTGCAGCTTAGACCTCCCAGGCTCAAGCAAACCTCCTGCCTCAGCCTCCCAAGTAGCTGGGACTACAGGCACACACCACCACACCTGGCTAATTGTTTTTTATTATTTGTAGAGACACCATCTCCCTATGTTGCCCAGCCTGGTCTTGAATTTCTATGCTCAAGTGATCCTCCTGCCTTGGCTTCCCAAAGTGTTGGGATTACAGGCATGAGCCACCACACTCAACCTGAGTTCTTAATTTCTGACACTGCATTTTTTTTTTTTTTTAGATGGAGTCTCGCTCTGTTGCCCAGGCTGGAGCGCAGTGGCATGATCTTGGCTCACTGCAAGCTCCGCCTCCTGGGTTCACACCATTCTCCTGCCTCAGCCTCCCGAGTAGCTGGGACTACAGGTGCCCGCCACCACGCCCGGCTAATTTTTTTTGTATTTTTAGTAGAGACGGGGTTTCACTGTGTTAACCAGGATGATCTCGATCTCCTGATCTTGTAATCCGCCCGCCTCGGCCTCCCAAAGTGCTGGCATTACAGACGTGAGCCATCGCGCCTGGCCTCTGACACTGCATTTTAATTTCATTTTTAGAATTCCCATTGGCTATCTTTATTTATTTTATTTTATTTTATATTTTTTGAGATTTGAGTTCTCTGGTAAACTTCTCCACTCTTTCATCTGTTTTCCTGAATTAATTCAAGTTATTTTAAAGTCCTTGTCGGCTTATCCTGATATCTTATTGAAAACTACATTGTATATGTTCTTCGTTATACAAAAGTTTCACTGTAGCATCCAGCTCAAAGCAGAAAAGTTCGAACAGAAACTGGTGAGTTTCTCCGTTTAGGAGTTCTAACAAATCACTCTGGTTGCTTCACAAATTTATCAAGGGGTTCTTTCAAAGACTAAATGAGCCATCATTTCCTTAAATAAGCCAGTTCCTATTAGGGTGATGTGGTTGCCATGTTGTGCTTGAGAACATTCTGACTGGGGGCATTTCAGGGCTCCCATGAGGATGTTCAAAAATGATATAGGTGGGCCTAGCACGGTGGCTCACGCCTGTCATCCCAGCACTTCGGGAAGCCAAGGCGGGTGGATCACCTGAGGTCAGGAGTTTGAGACCATCCTGGCCAACATGGTGAAACCCCGTCTCTACTAAAAATACAAAAATTAGCTGAGCGTGATGCTACTCAGGAGGCTGAGGCAGGAGAATCGCTTGAACCCGGGAGGCAGAGGTTGTAGTGAGCTGAGATCGTGCCATTGCACTCCAGCCTGGGTGACAAGAGCGAAATTCCGTCTCAAAAAAAAAAAAAAAAAAAAGAAATGAGTGATAGTTTTGCTACAATGAGTCATAAAATAGCAAAGTCAAAATATTCCATTCCAAAATATGCCTGTATCTCTACTCCCAACGCCAATTCTTTACCCAAAGCTTTAGAACTTCAGATTCTCTGTCCGTTTAGCAAGTGCTTCTCATTTTCTACCTGGTTCAAATCTTTCATTTTGCTTTGGGTATGACCCACTTATCTTGGTTTTCTAAAATAGAAAAAGATGTTAATTAAGTTATAAGATAGAAATATTCCTGAAATACAATTTTTATCATAGCCTGAGGTATTCAACAGCTTCTTGCTCTTCATCCTGGCATCCACAGACTTCTCTTTCAGATGTGTGTTTAATCTAACATCCTGCACAAACCTGATGCTCTTCCTGACCCTTCCTATATGACTGAGACATTCCTAATTTCATGCAGTTGTTTACACCGTCACATTACACCCTCTACCCTCAATCGGGAATCCTTCCTCTACCTGTCTCCCATAAATCTCATTGCCTATGGGTTCCTGAAGGATACAAACAATTTCTCACTTATCTCTGAAATTCCAGCAAGTAATATCGTGGTCGGTACCCAGTGAGCACTCTAAATGCAAAATCCGTACGACTATTTGGGGATGTATATACATCAACTTTGTCTTATTCTTTTTGTTGTTTTGTTTTGTCCCCCAGGCTGGAGTGCAATGGCGCGATCTCAGCTCACTGCAACCTCTGCTTCCAAGGTTCAAGCAATTCTCCTGCCTCAGCCTCCCGAGTAGCTGGGATTACAGGCATGTGCCATCACGCCCAACTAATTTTTTTTTTTTTTTTTTTTTTTGAGACGGAGTCTCGCTCTGTCGCCCAGGCTGGAGTCCAGTGGCGCAATCTCGGCTCACTGCAAGCTCCGCCTCCCGGGTTCACGCCATTCTCCTGCCTCAGCCTCCCGAGTAGCTGGAATTACAGGCGCCCGCCACTACGCCCCGCTAATTTTTTGTGTTTTTTTTTTAGTAGAGACGGGGTTTCATCATGAGCCACCGCGCCCGGCTGCTTTTTCTGTTAAAAAGACTTCCCACTGCACTCCAAGGAAGAGTGGAGTGCACTCTTTGCCACTGCACTCCAACCCGGGCGACAGTGTGAGACTCTGTCTCAAAAATAAAATACATAATTTTTTAAGTCACTTAAAATTATTTATTAAATAACTTTTAATAATTTAAGGCCGGGCGCAGTGGCTCAAGCCTGTAATCCCAGCACTCTGGGAGGCCGAGACGGGCGGATCACGAGGTCAGGAGATCGAGACCATCCTGGCTAACACGGTGAAACCCCGTCTCTACTAAAAATACAAAAAAACTAGCCGGGCGAGGTGGCGGGCGCCTGTAGTCCCAGCTACTCGGGAGGCTGAGGCAGGAGAATGGCGTAAACCCGGGAGGCGGAGCTTGCAGTGAGCTGAGATCCGGCCACTGCACTCCAGCCCGGGCGACAGAGGGAGACTCCGTCTCAAAAAATAATAATAATAATAATTTAAAATAAAAATTTTTAATAATTATTTGTCACTATATCTTTTCCAGTTCTTTCATGATTTCAATTTTTAGAAACAATTATTTTGACATGAGTTATTTGCTATCCAATCTATCTCAGCATACTTTTGAAGATGAATTAATTTGAGAAAATCTCATTAAAACATTATTTGTCCAAGTAATCTTCTTACCAGCTAATTAGCGCTCCTTTGAAGAGTAATCCATGTGCAAATAAAAGCATGTCTGTAATTTCGGGCTGTAGGCTAGCAAGGAGGCTACTGAGGATTAGAAGAGATTAAATAAAGAAATTATAAGAGGCAGACCACAATGTCTGGGCGCAGTGGTTCACGCCTGTAAACCCAGCACTTTGGGAGGCCGAGGTGGGTGGATCACCTGAGGTCAGGAGTTTGAGACCAGCCTGGCCAACATGGAGAAACCCCATCTCTACTAAAAATACAATAAGTTAGACGAGTGTCATGGCACCCACCTGTTATCCCAGCTACTCGGGAGGCTGAAACAGGAGAATTGTTTGAACCCAAGAGGCAGAGGTTGCAGTGAGCCCAGATCGCGCCATTGTACTCCAGCGTGGGCAACAGAGCAAGACTCCATCTCAAAAAAAAGAAAAAGAAAAAAGAAAAAAAAAAAGCAGATCACAAAAGCAGTAAGAATCACTGCAAATGTTTCATTAGCCCTTTCTTCTGGTATATGTTGTATATATGGTATATGCTGAATGCTAAAATCTTGCATACCCCTTCTCTCTGCTGAAGCTCCTGCCTTCCTTCTGTAGAGCATCACAAAAAGTAAGACTCCATACACCTCAGGCAGCCTCCAAAGAAAAGTGAGAAATGAACGCAGCCAGCCGGCCAGTGAGGTTCTGATGGAGGTTGCTGTTAAGATAATCAGCCCTTTGACCGGGTGCGGTGGCTCACGCCTGTAATCCCAGCACTTTGGGAGGCCGAGGTGGGTGAATCACGAGGTCAGGAGTTTGAGACCAGCCTGACCAACATAGTGAAACCCCATCTTTACCAAAAATACCAAAAAATTAGCTGGGCGTAGTGGCGGGCGCCTGTAATCCCAGCTACCCAGGAGGCTGAGGCAGGAGAATCTCTTGAACCCTGAAGGCAGAGGTTGCAGGGAGCTGAGATTGCGTCACTGCACTCCAACCCAGGCGACAGTGTGAGACTCTGTCTCAAAAATAAAATAAAATAAATAAATAATTAGTGCTTTGATTCTGGGACAAGAAAAGATGCAAAGCTATGACTCGGTTAAAGAAAAGGACATACACCACATGGCATCCTTATCTCTGAGCACCTTAAGAGAAAGCAAAGACCACAAATGGCCCTATAGAGGTGGGGACTCAGCCGGGCGCAGTGGCACATGCCTGTAATTCCAGCACTTTGGGAGGCCAAGGCGGGCAGATCACCTGAGGTCAGGAGTTTGAGACTTGCCTGGCCAACATGGCAAAACTCTGTCTCTACTAAAAATACAAAAAAATTAGCTGGACGTGGGGTGGGCGGCGGGAGGGGGGGGGTGCCTGTAATTCTAGCTACTAGGCAGGCTGAGGCAGGAGAATCGCTTGAACCCACAAGGCAGAGGTTGCAGTGAGCCGATATCACGCCACTGCACCCCAGCCTGGGTGACAGTGAGACACTCCGTCTTAAAAAAAAAAAAAAAAAAGAGGTAGGGACTCAAGCTCAGCCCTGACATAGATCTTTTTATCCAAGTTCCAGCCAACTTCCTATGGCTAGGATTGTATGTCACATCATTTGCTTTATATTACAAATATAATTGAGAGATGATTTCAATATGAAATATTCGTCATCTCTTACGTTGATAAAGAACGTTATTCTTTTGGAAAGATTTTATACACACTGTGAGAAGACCACTGAACTAGATGTCCAAAAGTCTGAAGCTGGCGCTATCGAGCTATTGCTGGAGGAGACTCTAGGAGATCATTTAATTCCTATTTCCTAGTCCCTTTCATGCCACAACAGGCTCCCTGAACGTAAGTCACTCCATGCTCTGGGCCACAGTCTACCCATCTATCTGTGTTATAGGGCTATGCCCCCTTTTATTCTCCCTTCACTTCTCCCATGCCCATCATTATTGTCACTTTGTTTGAAGAGGATCGCATCTGCTGAGAGCACAAAGATGGAAACCCAAACCTCCCAATATGCCAGTTGCGGTACTGGAAGTATGGATCCCCCAACACAGGGGCACTGCTGACTCTATGTCAAGGTCTAGGGAGGCAAACACAGAGGATGAAGCCATGAAGGATGAGCAAATCCACTTCAAAGAGTACCAGATATCAAAATAAAAGAGTGCTTGGTTCCATGTAGAATAAGGAAGTGGCGGCCAGGTGTGGTGGCTCATGCCTGTAATCCCAGCACTTTGGGAGGCTGAGGTAGGAGGATCACAAGGTCAGGAGTTCGAGACCAGCCTGGCCAACATGGTGAAACCCCATCTCTACTAAAAAATACAAAAATTCACCAGGGATGGTGGCGGACACCTGTAGTCCCAGCTACTCAGGAGGCTGAGGCAGGAGAATCGCTTGAACCCGGGATGCAGAGGTTGCAGTGAGCCAAGATCACACAACTGCACTCCAGCCTGGGCAACAGAGCAAGATACCGTCTAACAAAAAAATAAATAAATAAAGGAAAGAGGAAGTGGCTGAAAGCCTATGTTCTCCACATTTAGACAGATCTAGTCCAGTTTAGAGGGTGTCTCAAAGGAGAGCCTATTTTCACAGGAAATAAGGACATGAATAGTGAAAGAAAATAACTGTTTGTAAAGAGATGATGTGTTTGACTTTTGCTGGGGTTTTTGAAACTCATATTTGGAGATCATTATAAACAGGAGAGGTATGAATGGCAGATAAATAATTCTCAAACCATATGAAAGTTGCTTAAGTAACTAATTTACAATGCTGAGAAAGGCTTAGTCATCCACTTAAAAAATTAATTAAGTTAATCAGTGAGCACATATCCTGGACTTGGCAGGCCAAGGTTTGTTCAAAGGTAATTAATGGCACAGAGAGCACCTCAAGTCCAAATGAGTACAAGCTGCAGGAGGGCATTTACGAGGTGTTATGGATTAAATGGTGTTCCCCTACAATGTTTATATGTTGAAGGCATAAGCCCTAGCTCATCAGAATGTGATCTATTTGGAGATAAAGCCTTTAAAGAGATGAGTAGTTTAAAATGCAGTCACTAGGGTGGGCTCTAATTCAACCTGACTGGTGTCCTCAAAAGAGGAGGAAACAGCAAGGATGAGTGTGCACAGAGGAAAGGCCATGTGAGGACATAGCAAGAAGGCTGCCATCTGCAAGCCAAGGAGAGAGGCCTCCAGAGAAGCTGAACCTGCTGACACCTTGATCTTGGACTTCCAGCCTCCAGAACTGTGAGAAAAATTCATTTCTGTTGTTTAAGCCACCCCAGTCTGTGGCATTTTGCTATGGCAGCCCTAGGACACTAATGCAGAGGGTAGAACTGACCTGGGCTTGGAGCATCCTGAGAAGAGACCATCCAGCTAAAACCACTCAGATTAAGGTGTTGGTTAAGAAATCCAGTAGCCATTCAACCCTTGCTTTATTCAGTGTTCTTTATGAAAGGTTTAATTTCTTAAAGTAGATGACTAAGCCTTTCTCAGCATTGTAAATTAGTTACTTAAGCAAGTTTCATGATTTGAGAATTATTTATCTGCCCTCCATACATCTCCTGTTTATAATGATCTCCAAATATTTAATTCATTTAATTATCTTTGTTAAGGGTGTGTGTGTGTGTGTGTGCATGTGTGTAAGAATCAGAATTCTGACTCAAAGGACTGTTGAGCTTGTACACAAGCGTCCACCATGGTTTTGTTGTCATTAGATGTCAGGTAAGGTAAGAACCTGGTGAGGAAATAAAAAGCTTCTTTAGAAATAGCCTGGATGCTTAAGAAAGAAAGTAAAATTTATAACACAACAATACATTCTCACATCTTGATGCTAACAGTAACCCCACGATTGTGTTACTCTCACCCTAAAGAATTTTCAACAGCATTTTTGTTAAAACAAAACAAAACATTCTTCCATATCTATCCTTTCCCATTCCTTAATGGATGGATGGATGGATGGATGGATGGATGGATGGATGGACAGATAGGCAGATCGATAGATGGATAGATAGATGGACGGATGGATAGATAGATAGATAGATAGATAGATAGATAGATAGATGATAGAACCCAGTTCCTCTCTTGTCCTTCCATCCATATCTTTGGGTAAAAGCACCTGCTTGTTGCCAAATGAGTCCTGGAT
The DNA here is from genome assembly GCF_009764315.1 of Trachypithecus francoisi. NCBI lineage: Eukaryota > Metazoa > Chordata > Mammalia > Primates > Cercopithecidae > Trachypithecus > Trachypithecus francoisi. The sequence continues at coordinate 114,167,059 of NW_022681465.1, read as the reverse complement.
GCCAAAATGGGTGTTGTTCAGAATGTTTCCACTTACCTTTCCCTTGGGCCCAGGAAGAATCTTCAGTCTAAAGAATGAAAAGAAAAGACCCATAAGAATAGGTCTTCCAAGGAAACGAGGCAGCTCTGGGAACTCCTTTTCTCTTAGGATCCTAAGGCAAGACCTATTCAGACCTCAGCAAGCCTGTCTGCCTCTAGCTTTCCGTCTGCAAAAATGCCCCCTGCCCCGGAGCTACAAGAGAAAGAGCTCCTTCAAGATGTTGTTGGGAGGGGAGGGCAGGGATATGCAACTAGGACCAACTCCACACGCAGATGTGCTGGGAGAGGCAGCAGATCCAGTTGCTTCAGGAAGAAAATCGAGACGTTGTCCAGGGTCCCCTTGGCCAAGACAGAAACTCCCCTCAATCAGGAGACCCACTTACCTCCAAGGAATGGTGAGGCCATTCCTGTCCCCTGAGTCAACCCTGTATTGTCTCTCCACTCGTCAATTCAAAAACAAGAAACAAACAAACTCATCCCTGTGCCGTCTCTGAAAGAAGAAATATGAGCCCAGAGGAGGGTAAAAATAAACACCCAGGTGAGGAAAATATTCCCTGAATTTGAGCATTCAGAAGCCTGCCCGAAACACTGGGACACCTAAGGTAAACTTACTTTAAACAGAATGTTAGTGACGTGTTTAAAAGGAAATGTGCAATACGTTTTTCTTCAAACTTCAAGTATCTTTCTAGCTAAATGAGGTAACTTTATGTTTAAAGTCAGGAGGGCATCTGTTAAGACACTACCTAGTGTTACCGAAGGAAAAGTTCTATGTTTTATGCTACTTGTGTGTATATTTATTATTTATATTTAATGATAAATACATAATACTTGATTATATATTTATTACTTTTTTTTTTTTTTGAGACGGAGTGTCGCTCTGTCACCCAGGCTGGAGTGCAGCAGTGCAATCTTAGCTCTCTGCAACCTCTGCCTCTAGGGTTCAAGCGATTCTCGTGCCTCAGCCTCCTGAGTAGCTGGGGCTACAGGCACGTGCCACCACACCCGGCTAATTTTTTGTATTTTTAGTAGAAATGGAGTTTCACCACGTTAACCAGGATGGTCTCAATCTCCTGACCTCGTGATCCGCCCGCCTCAGCCTCCCAAAGTGCTAGGATTACAGGCGTGAGCCACCGCGCCCTGCCATATAGTTATTACTTTTATGAGAAGTCCTGTATTGATTGTACTGTTTCCATATTAATAACCGGACCCTTTGATGGTCTAATGAGATCGTCATGACCTTCACTTTTACCCGAACGCATATCCTGCTTAATTATTCACCTCCTGATGTAATCCAATGTGAAGAGGTTTGGCAAGGCATACGATAATATATAAGCAAGATTCATAATTCCATTAATGACTCTTACTACCGTAGCAGTGATGCCAGCTACACACACCTGTTCAGGAGCACTGATGGGGGTGATGCACTTGCAGGAATCTGCATAGAGATGAGGCCCTTCCATGCAGGAGGAAGTATGTGGGGGCAGCCACCAAGAGGGTCAGTCTTGCTCATGGGCACCTATGAGGCCTCTCCCTAGAGATCACCAGAAATATTTGAGAAGCACACTGTAGAAATTTTCAGCATTGTGAGAGCCGCTGGAATTTGGTTGGTTTTCATTGATGTTGCATTTGCGCCCACAGGTCAGTAAGGCCTTGAGAAGGTTGAGTTACGCTATCAACTCATTTTTACTTCTGTTACTGTGGAGCTGTATCATCCAGGCCTTTAATGTGTATACATAAAATTTATGAGAAATCAATTATAGTGGATTGGCAAAATATATAATAAAATGATAAAACAATGGGTGTGTGCTGATAAAGCCTGTAGGAATACTTTGTGGGATATTCGAAGTGTTTTCCAACATTGAGAAAGAACCAAAAGACATTTTTCATGTGGCTGAACTCATAGGTAATGCTAGCTAAAAAGATACCCTTACAGAGGAAATAGAATTAAATAAGGGCTGTTGAGCAACCCTGACTAAAGAAGCCTTAGAGGAACAAATATAAGCATCTTAGTTTTGGATGGAACACATTTAATGTTCCATAGTAACACAACATAGGGTATCCTGCCCTTCATGTGTGATCTAAAGTCACTTCCAGGGCAATTTTGACTGATTTGCAAACATAATCCACATATAACATGCAATGCTGGCCAGGCACAGTGGCTCATGCCTGTAATCCCAGCACTTTGGGAGGCTGAGGCGGGCAGATCATGAGTTCAGGAGATCAAGACCATCCAGGCCAACATGGTGAAACCACGTCTCTACTAAAAATACAAAAATTAGCCGGGTGTGGTAGCGCATAATCCCAACTACTCGGGAGGCTGAGGCAGGTGAATCGCTTGAACCCAGGAGGCGGAGGTTGCAGTGAGCCGAGATCGCGCCACTACACTCCAGCCTGGGTGACAGAGCGAGACTCTTGTCTCAAAAAAAAAAAAAAAAAAAAAAAAAAAAAAGAACAGCTCTGTGAGCTCTGGCTGCACTTCACTCCCCGATTACACTTGGCACGAGAACATAGTGCTCATTATCAATCTAATAAGCTTGTTGCCTTGCCTCACATTGATACAGGACTTCTCATTTGAAAAGGTAGATTGGTCTATTTTCACATTCACTTCTCCACATCACGGGGAGGCAGAGAAATCAAATATTAATCCAGCCTAAAGAGGTTAAAAGTCACTTAACTAGTAAATAGCCCACTCAAGAGCTTTGATTTCTAATCTAGGCTCTCTTCTCCCCAACTAATAATACATTGTCTATATAGAAAATTCCAATAAACATACTTTTCATGTCACGGTGATAATTTAGCCCATGTTGATGAGGGGCTTACAGTCCAAGGTTAAAACAAGTTAGATAAACATCTCAATATATTTTAACTGTACAAGGCTGCATGCTGGATATAGCAGATATACATAGAAACCTAAATGTATAACAGTATGTAGGCTTTCACCAGATAAAAGGAAGTGACCAGAAGGGGGCTTGTTTAGGTCATGGAAGAAGATCAGAAGGGATGGGAGAGATGGATGGAGCACTGGAGGATTCAGAGAACAGTAGAACTGGAAAGGGATGTGGCAGGAGGGCAGTTCTGTTTTATCGATGAACAACTCAAAGGCTAAAGAGGAAAAAATGACATGCTGAGATAAATCTGTCGAGTAGATGAAAGGGAAGTGGTTGGGCTGGAAAAAGCAGGATGCAAGCCATCTAATGAATGGTTCTGTCTAAACTTGCGTGGGAAACAAGGAGGACTAGAGAAAAAAACGAGTCTAGAATTAAATAAGGGGGAATGGGTGGGAAAATGGCAGACTCACTGAGGGTGATGGCCACTGTTTCTGTGTTGATGGCTGCCAGCAACTGTGTCCTTCAACAGGGCAGGAGCATCCAGCGGACATCTGTTTCTGGTGTCACCTCTGGAACCAGAGTTTTCTCCTCCTCCACTCTCTGACAGTCCCCAGTTTCTGCTTCCTGTCCACTCGTTTGACTGAGTTGTTTTTATCCTGACCCACATTAATCAGCCTGTTGCCTTGGATCCTTCCCTCGCATATCCTATCTTTATCGTTTGTCTTTCCTTCCTGCCTGATAATCTTGGAGGAGTCGAAACTTATAAAAAATATTTGAATTAGAGGCTCTTCATCGGTTGCCAGATAAGGTCCCAATGCCTTAGCCAAGCACTTGGCTATTGACTGGACCAAATACGCCAGCTTTGTTCCACTCCATTGCCCAGTATATATTCTACACTCTTATCAAAAGACATGATTTCCCCTAAACAATCCCACCCTTTCATAGATTCATGTCTTCACTCCACCCAGAGTGTCCTCTGCTATAATCCCCATCTGTTGGAATCCATGATTTTAGAGATAAGCACAAACAGTAGATATCTGTTGCTCTTACCTGCTCAGCATTCATTTTCCTCTGATTTTTCTACAGGAAACACATCTTGCTTCCTCTTAGTCATATTGTCTGCATGTCACTGATCCTACTCCTGAATCCAGTAGTGAACCCATCACTCAGACCTAGCATTTCAGCATACTACTCTTAGCCACGGTGTTGAAAAAAAAAGGGTGGGGTGGGAGTCATCGGAATTGTCTCAGGCTCATCAATACCAATCTCACGACTTTGACTAAAATTTTAAGAAAAATAACCACAAACTTTTTTCCTTTGGGGTGGCTGATTTGGCAGAAGTAAGTCTAAGCAAAAGGAGAAATTTAAAGGTGTAACTAGGGCATTGGACTTGCTTTTGCCCTGAGAATATGTGCTGATCCTACGTCTTCAGTTTTCATGACTTTTGGAGCATGAGAAGCAGAAAACAAACCCCAGAAACCCCCAAATAGGCAGGCATATTGTGGTAGACTACATTATGCAGTCATATTGTGATAGCCTAAATAATTATTCACAAATATTAACTTTATCCCTGTAGTGGGATTGTAAATCCATGCCCTTTGCCATGGAACTTTGGGATGCCATCCAGGAAATGAAGGAGGGTGAACAATTCTGTCTTTCTGATTTGAGCTTTGGGCAAGTGATTTGCTTGGATCAATGCCCGGTGAAGCCTGCTGTGGCTGACCTGTAGATACATGAACAAGAAATAAATCACAACTTCAAAATAAAAAAGAAGCCCACAATCAAAAATATAATAAGTCATGGTAAGTGAGAAACCATAGACAATAGAAAAACAGATTAGAAATCAACTGTGCTTAGCATGTTTTAAAAAGTAAAAGATGGCCGGGCACAGTGGCTCAAGCCTGTAATCCCAGCACTTTGGGAGGCCGAAACGGGCGGATCACGAGGTCAGGAGATCGAGACCATCCTGACTAACACGGTGAAACCCCGTCTCTACTAAAAAAATACAAAAAATTAGCCGGGCGTGGTGGCGGGCACCTGTAGTCCTAGCTACTCCGGAGGCTGAGCCAGGAGAATGGCGTGAACCCGTGAGGTGGAGCTTGCAGTGAGCCGAGATCGCGCCACTGCACTCCAGCCTGGGCAACAGAGCAAGACTCCTTCTCAAAAAAAAAATAAATAAATAAAAAATAAAAAGTAAAAGATAAGTCTAACAATGTCTTTAGTGAATAATAAACTATAAATGATTATTATAATTAAAAACAAAAAACTTCTAGTAATAAAATAAAACCCACAATAGGCTTAGCAGAAAATATTGCATAGCTAATTAGCAGACTATTAGATAGGTCATAAGAAATTATCCAGAATATAGTCCAGAAAAGCAAGGAGATGGAAAATATAAAAGAGAGTTTAAGAGGTATTGGGTAAGTTCCAACATATTTCTTTTTCTTTTTTTGTTTTTGAGATGGAGTCTAGGTCTGTCGCCCAGCCTGAAGTGCAGTGGCGTGATCTCAGCTCACTGCAACCTCTGCCTCCCAGGTTCCAGCAGTTCTCCTGCCTCAGCCTCCTGAGTAGCTAGAATTACAGGCACACACTACCATGTCTGGCTAATTTTTGTATTTTTAAAAAAATACAAAAGAGATAGGGTTTCGCCATGTTGGTCAGGCTGGTCTCGAATGCCTGACCTCAGGTTATCCGCCCACCTTGGCCTCCCAAAGTGCTGGGATTACAGATGTGAGCCACCACACCCAGCCTCCAACATATTTCTAATTAGAGTTCCAAAAAGGAGAATAGATAGACATAACAGAGCAGAGACAATATTGGAAAACATAAATTCCGAAGAATGAGCAATTCTAGATGTTCCATCATATAGCAAATAACTAAGAACAAACACAATAAAATGTAAAGGCTCTCTACAGTAAACTACAAATGTTATTGAGAGAAATTTTTAAAGACCTAAACAGTTGGGCGGTTATGTTTATGGATTAGAAGATTAAATACTATTATAATGTCAACTCTCCCCAAACCAATCTATAGATTAAATAAAATCCCAATCAGTACCCTAGCAATTGTATGTGTATGTGTGTATAAATTAACTAACTGATTCTAAAATGTATTTAGAATTAGAAAGGTCCAGGAGGAGCCAAAATAATTTTTTTATAAAAGGAAGTAATTTGTTAAGATTTGTGTCCTGGCCAGACGCGGTGACTCACGCCTGTAATCCCAGCACTTTGGGAGGCCAAGACAGGTGGATCACAAGGTCAGAAGATCGAGACCATCCTGGCTAACACGGTGAAATCCCATCTCTACTAAAAACATACACACAAAAAATTAGCCGGGCATGGTGGCGGGCGCCTGTAGCCCCAGCTACACGGGAGGCTGAGGCAGGAGAATGGCGTGAACCCGGGAAGCGGAGCTTGCAGTGAGCCGAGATTGCGCCACTGCACTCCAGCCTGGGAGACAGAGCGAGACTCCGTCTCAAAAAAAAAAAAAAAAAAAGATTTGTGTCTTGCACTGGTTAAATCTAACCACTGATAGAAAAATACAATATGTAAAATAAAATGTTAATGTAAACACTAGGATATAAATAAGACATACATTTTTAAGCTATTATTGAAGAAGGAACAAAGGAAATTTGATCTGATCAATAATAAAAGACAGAAAGGAAGCAAAAATAAGTCCAAACTATCAGTAATCACAATAAATGAGATAGAGTTAAATTTCCCATTAAAAGACGGAGATCATCTGATTTAGGTTTACAAAAAAAATCAGCGGTATGGTACTACAAAAGACACACCTTAAAAAAGGAATATTGAAAGATACACTTGTCAAATGCTAACAAAAAGAACATAGGTGTAACAAAATAATGAGCAAAATAAAATTTAAGTAAAAAGGAGATATTTTATGTGACAATACAAGCAAAATAGATAAATCAGGCATCTGATAGTGTTTTTAAATATATAAAGCAAAAACATAAGGAAATACAGTGGAGAAATCATAATAATATAGAATAATAGTCTTCTCAAAAATCAATAGATCAAGTAAAAAAAGTAAAGTGTTGAGTTTTTGATTAATCAAAAAATTTGATGTAATAGTTATTTATAAAACTTGTACTCACAGAATACACATTATAAACACACTTTAAACATTTATGAAAAATAACATGATCGTTTCATCATAAAAAAATTGAGAAATCAACATTTATTCCTAATTTAAGAAAATATTAGCCTAAGGTCTCAACTTCTTAAAGGAACATAAAGGAAGGATATTTACAACCAATATCATTCCTAAAAGGTAAAATTCTAAAGTCACAAACTAGCCATGGATGTTAGCTTTCATCACCACAAATGAGTCAATACTGTTGGTCATAACTAGTACAGAGACACAAGAAAATTAAAAGTATGGACACTTAAAAGGAAGAAACAAAATTAGTATTAATAAGAGAATCACTTATTTAAAAAAAAAAAAAAAAGAATAGCAAAGTCAAGTTGACCAGACACAAGATCCAACTAAAAAAAGAAAAAAACAAAAAAACAAAAAACAGCCGGGCATGGTGACTCACACCTGTAATCCCAGCACTTTGGGAGGCCAAGGCAGGTGGATCACTTGAGCTCTGGAGTTTGAGATCAGTCTGGGCAACACGGGGAAACCCCATCTGAATGAAAAATACAAAAATTAGCCAGGTGTGGTGGCTCATGCTTGTAGTCTCAGCTACATGGGAGACTGAGGTAGCAGAATCGCTTGAGCCCAGGAGATGGAGGTTGCAGTGAACCAAGATCACACTACTGCACTCCAGCCTGGGAGACAGAGTGAGACTCTGTAACACACATACCAAAAAAAGCCATTTGAAAATGGATTAGAGAAAAAGGTTCCCTTTCCAATGGCAATGAAAACTATCAAATATGTGGGAATAAATATTAAAAGTCATGTGCAAGACCTAGGTGAAGGAAAGAAATACAGAAGGACTTGAATAATTTTCTCATTCATGAAAACTTGAATTAAAGAAGAGCATAACCATTTCTGTTGCTCCCTTGTTTAAAACGAAACCAAAAAATGGGATAAAATGAAATGCCCATCAATACAGGTTAAGTAATCCTTACTACCTGTAGTACTATAGAATACAAAGCATCAGTTTTTCTTAAAATTTTAGTCAGCCGGGCACGGTGGCTCACGCCTATAATCCCAGCACTTTGGGAGGCTGAGGCGGGCGGATCACGAAGTCAGGAGATTGAGACCATCCTGGCTAACATGGTGAAACCCCGTCTCTACTAAAAATACAAAAAAAAATTAGCTGGGCATGGTGGCGGGCACCTGTAGTCCCACCTACTCGAGAGGCTGAGGCAGGAGAATGGTGTGAACCTGGGAGGTGGAGCTTGCGGTGAGCTGAGATCTGGCCACTGCACTCCAGCTTGGGCGACAGAATAAGACTCCGTCTCAAAAAAAGAAAAAAAAAAAAAAGAACGATTTAATCAAATGGGCATTGATGAGGTATAAAAACTGCATTAATACAGACATTGCAATTTTTTCAGGGACTACCTAATTGAGAAGGTGACTGACAGGATTGGGAAGGAACAGGTAATATTACCTGTCTAAATGGGGAATTATAATGTTAACAACTGAACAGAAAAAATATGGTTTGTTTGCACATAATATACATATACGTGGATATATACACATACATATATACACATAAATGTGTATGCATGAGACAGAGAAAGAGAGGCAGTGGAGAGACTTTAAAAACATTGGAAAACAGATTCACATCTCCAGTGCAAACTGAGGAGTAATTTTTTTAAAAAAATAGAGAATACATTAAATGAAAAAACAAAATCATCTCATTAGAGGAACAGCATTTAAAAGCAACTTTTAAAAGAGCAGCTTAGACTTTCATTTATAGGGAACAGTTGAAAAGAGCAAAGGGCTTTCCTTCCCACTGCCACCTGAGTGTTTACAGGGAATGAAAACTAAATGGGTCTTTCACACTGGCAGGCAAAGCCCTTAAAAAGCTTTGTCACGGCGTCAGTGCTATGTGATTGCTCAATTAATAAATCTGGAAAAATGTACACAAACTAAACAGCCGTTACTTCCAGAGGCGGGAACTGGCAGGCTGCAGAAGAGGGAAAGGCGGAAACCCAGATTTCAGTGTGTCTTCTTCTGTACCTTGTGAATGTGCTACAAGTATGTTATTCCTGGTGCGTTTACTGGGAATTTATTCATTTTCTTAAATGAATACCCCAAAATGCTGGTAGAAAACAACCATTTTGTTTTGTCGATGCTTCACGGGGATAGGAATTCACGCAAGACACAGGAAAGATAGCTTCTTGCTATGTGTTGATGTCTGCGGACTGCAGAGAAGGCTCACTGGCTGGGGCTGAATCAAGCAAGGGGCTGGGATCATCCAGAGGGGACATTACTCCCCGGGTCTGCCGGGGTCACTGGGCTTGGCTGGAGAACCTACAGGAGACTCTCTGGTGTTCTGGGCTTCCAAGCAGCCGGGCAATCGCAGGTCATTTCAGAGCCTTGACTTGGTGGCCAAGGGCGCCACAGGTGAGTGACTGGAGTAAAGCAGGCAGAGGCTCGTGGCCTTTTGAAACATAGCTTGGGAAGTTTCTCAGCATCCCCTCCACGTCACCTGTCAGGGACAAGTGAGCACGAGTGCCTGGCCCCATGAGAAGAGGCATGGACGCCCACCTCTCAAGAGGAGAATAGCAGAGAAATTGCAGATATGTTTAAAAAGCCACATGCAAATTCCTGTTTGAAAATCTCCAGCACAGAGATACCTGTCAAACATGGGATAAAAGACCTGCCGCTCTATGACCCAGACCAAGGGTAAGACAAGTGTGCGTTTTCCTGCTGCTTCAGCCACTGTGAGTTGACTGACAAGTACACACACACATTCAGGGAAACCGGAGGGTCATGGAGTAACAGGGTAATGAAAGCTAACGTAGACCTGAAGTGCTGCTCTACAAAGGAAGCATTTCATTCACTCTGTTAACTTAAAAAAAAATCACAACATTCATACATTTGGAAAACAAGAGGAGACTTTTTTTCTTCGCTTCATTTTAGGTTCAGGGGCTTCATGTGCAGGTTTGTTACATGGTTACATCGTGTCGCTAAGGCCTGGTATAAGACTTCATTAAACTAAAGAGCTTCTGGCACAACCAGAGACTTGATTTCTTATGAAAGTTATAGCGCGCAAGGTGGCCATCCTGCAGGCTGGGACGCGTGCTTCCTGCCAGGGCCAGAGCCTGGCACATGGAAGGAGGGGGAGTTGGGGCAGGAGCTTTACGCTGGACAGGCTGGCTGAATAGAAACCTTCCACAGGTTACAGGAGGAGCTGTGAACATTCGTGAGGATGGTCCTGATGCATGTATACCAAACAAACATACATGCAACATATGACCCATGTCACTATGGGGTGGAGACCTAATATTTAAATGTATTACAATTAGGCCCCATACCGCAAAAGGTCTTCAGGACACAAAGGCACACAAGTGCACGGCCTCTGTAAACCGGCCAGAGCCAGCCCGTGGCGGGTGGTCTCTTCCCAGGAGTGAGTTACTGAAACCGGTTTCCTGTCCAGTTGGAGCTGCAGTTACGGCTGCTGGAACAGGGCTTGGGGGCCAGTTACTCAGTGTCTGGTGGTGCGCTACAACTGTTACTAGTGCCGATTTAGCTGCTAGAGAAAAAGAAAGTCTGTGGCAGTCGGAACAGTTTATTCCTTGTTTAGGGGCGTGTGACTCAGCCCCTGCCTGGCATGGCTGTAGGTGCTGCTTGCACGTTGGTACTTTACTGCCACAGAATCTGTTCTGTCAGTCTGGTGACCTTGATTGGAACATGCTGCTGGACATTGGCTGTGTCTACACATGAAAGGAAGGGACAGAACGAGGCATCAGGTCGCCCATCCGCCATGGCCTGATGCCCGGCACTGAGCAGGTGTGGAGAGGCCTGGGGCAGGCTGGAGTGACGGGATGGTCCACAGGAGCCTCACTCTGGGAGCAGCTGCCTCAGCTCATGGCTCCACCGCCCAGCTGCACTCATCTACAAGCCAGTGCTTCCATCTGAAAAACCCGACAGCCTATCCTGTTCCCAGTGCCCTGAGTTTAAGAATCTCTCTGCCGGCCGGGCGCGGTGGCTCAAGCCTGTAATCCCAGCACTTTGGGAGGCCGAGACGGGCGGATCACGAGGTCAGGAGATCGAGACCGTCCTGGCTAACACGGTGAAACCCCGTCTCTACTAAAAAACAAAAAACTAGCGGGCGAGGTGGCGGGCGCCTGTAGTCCCAGCTACTCCGGAGGCTGAGGCAGGAGAATGGCGTAAACCCGGGAGGCGGAGCTTGCAGTGAGCTGACATCCGGCCACTGCACTCCAGCCCGGGCGACACAGCAAGACTCCGTCTCAAAAAAAAAAAAAAGAATCTCTCTGCCAAACCATCAAGAAAACCCTGGGCTCTGCAGATGCATGAACAGTCTAGTGCATACACTGGGCACTCAATAAATGCCAAGGACAGCTACCTCCCTGGTGCCCAATGAGAACAACAGTCACCATCATGGCAGTGCAGTCTCAGTTCCAGACTTAAATTCCTTCTTCCCAACACGTGGAGCAGGGGACGCAGTGTGGGGTGGAGGGCCTCTGCAGACACCTCTCCTCCTGGGCCCCCAGCCAGGAGTGACCTGGAGGAGCAGTGGGAGGAGGAGCAGAGACGGGAGCCAGTCCTGGCCTCGGAGGCGCCACCATCCCTGCACACACAGGCACAGCCCTCTCTTCCTAGAGGCTCTTCCTCCAACACCCGGCCTGAGCCACCCACTGGAGAACACGGACATCCCTCCCCAACTCTGTGCGGGGAAACGGAGTCCCAGCACTCGCCTCTCACACTCATGGTGGAACTGTGACCAGGACCCAAGTCTCCTGACACCCCTACAGCGACATGCAGCCCTCTGCCGTGGGTGGGGAAGGGGTCCAGGCACAGTTGAGGTTTGGGGGAAGGAGGTCTTCTGGAAATGTTCCCAGGGTTCCCGAGGATGGTGGTGACTCAGTGCCCACAGGAGAAATCAGATGATCCCACGCCCTCCTCAAAAGAGACCTGGGGCTCAGACACTGATGAAGACGCCTCTGGATGAAGCTGCTTGATGGTTTGGGCAGAGAAATGCTTAAACTCAGGACACTAAAAATGGGACAGGCTGTTGGGTTTTCCAGATGTAGACAATGGGCAGAGGGCTCAAAGAGATGCCATTCCAATGAGATGCAACTGGTCAGCAAGCCCAGGAAAAGATGCCCGGCAGCACTGTCACCAGGGAAAGGCGAGTCAGAGGCACAGTGAGATGGCACTGTGCACCCACTAGATGGCCAGAGTTAGACACGCACCAGAGTAACATGGGGTGGTGGGGATGTGATAAACACTGACCCCCGTACACTGCTGCTGGGAATGGAACATGGTTCAATCACTGCAGAAAACAGCCTGGCAGCTCCCCCTCAGAAAACAAAACAATTACCCAGCAATTTCACGCCTGGGGCCTAGGTACCTACCCTGAAAGGACACAAACACATCACAGCCTTGAGCACATCACATCCCCCCATATGCCTCACTTCCTGGGCCCGACACAAACACATTCCTCCATATATTTCAAAGAAAAACAACACCTGGAGAACCTCCGATAGGTTACAACTGTTTGTAAAAGCGCAGGAACCAATAAGAAAGCTGCTAAAAGCATAATTTAAAATGTAAGCCAATTGTAATGCCTTGTTCCTCTGTAACCTGACAAGTCCTGTTTACCTCAAGCTATAAAAAGCAAGCGCACGCATTGTTCGGGGCCCTCTTGTATGTTGTAGAACGGAGGGACCAAGTTCGAACTTGTATTAAAGATCCTTGCCGCTTGGCTTTGACTCTGGACTCTGGTGGTCTTCTTCGGGGAATAAACGGTCTGGGCTAACACCCAAGAGAACCAAAAACACAGACTCAGCTATTTGGAATGGGAATGTCCCTGACAGCACTTTTCATAATCACCAAAGGGTGGAAGGCACCCATATGTCTGTCCCCAGATGAACGGTGATGGAACACTTCACCCCTCACAGGAAGGGGGCCTGACACATTCCACAGGGTGGAGGAACCCAGAAGACCTTATGCTGAGTGGCAGAAGCCAGACAAAAGTCCAGATGAAATGTCCACAAGAGGCCAGGCCACACAGACAGAACCCAGGGGCCGGGGGAGGCAGGGAGCAGGGAGCAACTGTTCAATAGGTATGGGGTTTCCTTTTGGGGTCGTGGAAATGTCTTGGAACTACACAGAGGCGATGCCTGTGCAAGGCTGTGACGGTGCTGAATGCCACAAATCACCCACTGAAAAATGGATAATTTCATGTTATGTGAATTTCATCTCAATAATAAAAGTAAGCCACAATTATTTGTCACCCTGATTCCCCCTCCTTGCCCCCCAGCTGCTGGGCCCACCACCAGCCGCTTCTGTGCGGCCAGGACAAGAGCAGAAGAACCAGTGTGCAGGAGCGTGTGCAGGCACACCCCCGAGCACCCCCAGCCCCGTGTCCTCTGTACTGCAAGCCTCCCTTGAGGTGAGAAGGGCTGTGTGACCCGATCCCGCGGAACACAGGCAAAGTGACAGCGGCCCCTCCCAGACCTCAAAGCTCCTCAAGACTCAGGCGCCTCGAGGCTCTGTGCTCTCCTGCGCACATGCCCGGGTACATGGGCTGTAGTCCATCAGTCCCAGTCCCAGAGTCCATCAGTCCCAGTCCCAGGCCACCAGCCCCAGAGCCTAGAGGACATGCCAGGCTGTGCCACAAGCAGGAAATGAGTGGATGGTGTTAGCTCCCGAGACTGGGGGTGTTCCTGTCCCCAAGTACGGTCTCACCTGCCCTCACAGGTACCGGTGGTCTGGAGGCTGGACGAGCAAAGAAGATTCGAACCCTTCCTGGGTCACGACTTTTCAAAGCTCTGTGGGGCGTCCTGTGTGTGACCTGCCAGAGGAGTCTCCTGCAGACGACCTGGGGCTGCCCACTGGTGCTGGGTCCCACAGCCAAGGCTGGCCCCCACCATGGCAGAGCACCGTGCCCACGTCACCAAGTACCTGTGAGCCCTGTTTCTCCAGGTGAGGAGGGCCGGGCCAGAGCCCCACTTTGGCTCAGTGTCAGGCTGGAAGGCAGCCGGGCTTCCCGGGGTGCAGCAGACACCCCACAGGCCATGGTGGAGGAGCAGGAGAGGGAGCAGACCAGCACAACACCCCTGGCCCACCCAGGACCAGACCTCAGCTGCCAGGTCTGTGCTGGCTTCAGTGGCAATAAAAGTGTGAGGAAGAAACCGTCAGCCCTCTCCCTCCCTCCCCCACCCCAGCTTATTTCTCTGAGGCAGCGGCTGGAGCTCGGCCTCTGTGGGGCCAGAGGCAGGAGGAAGGGAAGATATGGGCAGGGAAGGGGACAGGAGAGCCTTTGTCAGCATTCAGGGTAGTGCAGAGGGTGGGGGTCCTGGAGACCAGGCAGGGAAGAAATGTAACCAAGTGTGGAGGGGTGAGGCGCAGGCCTCTCACTGTCAGGCCCCGAGCTGGTAAGTTTCAGCTCCCTACTGTTCTCTGGGAGGTTTCCCGAGAAGCCAACTCCATTGACACAAATGTAACTTTCTTTAAGGCTGGGAGGGTCAATTTCTATGTTTATTCAAGGAAGCAGCAAACTTCTTCTATGGGAGAATTTGCCACTTTCAGCCTCATGAGGGAAGTGTGAACGTGGTGCCCTTCCCCCCTCTCCACAGGATAAGGTGAGATGTGGTACTGGCAGCCTGGGAGAGCCAGCAACACAGAGGAACTGGAACCCCAAAGAATCCAATTTTCCCCCAAAGAAATGATGCCCGGGATCACATTCACCTCTAACAAGGGGAAGCCATGGACCTGTGCTGGGGGCCCTGGGGTGAGGCTGGATGTGGGTTCTGGGCCTCCGTGGGGAAAGTCCCTGTTCTCTCCCCATCCGCAGCTGCCTCTTGAGTTCTGGCCTGCACCCAGCCACGTGAGATGGAGGAAGGGAAGCCCATGAGGCCTTGGAGTGGGAGAGCCTAGGAAGCTGGGCCTGGGGTGCCCCGGAGCCAGCCCCTCCTCTTTCTCCTGTGTCCTGGCTGAGCTCAGGGCTGAATCAGTGATCTGCCCATCACTCAGCAGATCTCAAAAAGTGAAGTCACCCTGGCAGGCAGGAGGAGGAGTTGCCAAGATGGGATGGCTGGCACTTGACCAACTGCTATGTCCAGAGCCAGCCTGCTGAGGGGTAGGTGGCGTGGGCAGCCAGCCCAAGAGAGGTACCCTAAACCACTGGACCCTCTACTGACTGCCACCCACCCCCCCCAGTCCTTACAGAGCTGGACTTGGCCACAGGGAGCTCCCTTGGGTGCATACAAGCCCCGTTTCTGTTACTAGCAGCTACCCAGGCTTCACACTCAGGCCTATGCCCAGGGAGGGGACACTGTAGGTAGAGAGGGGCTGAGGGGGACTTTTAGTAACAAACAAGCTCCTGTGACAGTCCCCCAGGAGAATGAACAGGGAAGGGGGTGGGCGTGAATATCATCCCCCGCCCCGCACCCCCCCCACCTCCCAGGAACCACTCTGGCCACATCTTGGCTGCTGCACAGACTGGATGCCTGGCTCCGCTCTGTGACCACCTCAAGGCCCATCTGAGCCTGCACTCCTGCCTGGCATCTCAGGCACTTTTCCCTTCTCCCCATCCCCACCCTTGGGGGGCTTGAGTGGACACCTGACACCAGGGAGGATATGGTTTTCTAGTGGGAAAAAGGTTTGGCGAGCCTCACGTGGGCACACCCCTGTACACTTGCATACGTGCACACACGCATACACCTGTGTTCCCATGTGTGGACACATGCACATAGATGCACACCTTCCTCCACGTGCACACCCAGGGACCTGACCAGAGGGTGGCCCAGTAGAGGACAGAGGTGAAGCCTGGGGCCTGCTGGCCTTGGCAACTACAGGGAGAGGAGAAAGCCCTGTCTGGGTGTGGGCTCAGGATCCAAAACATCAGGCAGCAAAAAGGAGCTCCTCACCCAGCACAGGGGAAATGGGGCCACCACTTGAGGTCCAACAAGGGGAGGTGGAGGCAGAGTAGGGTGCAAGGCAGACCCTGGCCCTGGCTCCTCAAGTGAGAAGGGCCTGCAGGGAGCTCTGCCTCCCTTTCTTGCCTTCCCTTAGTCAACTCTCAGCCTCAGCTTCCCCAGCTGTAAACATCTCCATCTCAGAAGGAGGAGCTGTAATAATTAAAGAGGAGAGAAACACGAAGGGTGGCTCAACAGTCAACAGGTTTATTTCAAACCTGGGAGGGACTTCTGAGCGAGTTAGGTCAGAACCCGCACTCCCTCACAAACTTAAGTTTTTAAGGATTCAGGGTGGGAGAGTTTATCGGAGTCTTGCACTGCTCCTGTGTCTCTTTGTTGTGCTTGTCTGGGAGGGAGAGTTGTGTGTCTGTTCCCAGACATCTTTTTGCGGCTGCAGGCATAACCCCTCAAATCTGCTTTTAGCTTCCCTGTCTTAGTGCACCTGAAGGGAAAGGACTGTGCTTATTAAGGCCCACTGGTTTACTGGGGCCCACTGTCTGAGGGCGAAGTTTGGCAGTTACCTGAGAGACTTTCCCCCCACCTCCCTCTGTGCCCGAGCTGTCTTAGCTGTGTTTCCCTGTCTGCTCTTTCTGGCTGCTGCTTGTAGTTAGAAGTGAAGTGATTTCCTTGAAATGCATGGGGCTGGAAAGGGAGTTGGAACTTAAGGTGGCGGTGTTTGTCTGAGATGATGGTGCTCCTGCTCTGTCACCCCTGCCTTTTGATGCCCAGGATCCCCGCCCTGCACCACCTCTGTCCTCTGCACTGCAGCAACTCTGCCCCTGACACCCAGGGCCACACCCTGCACCCAGTCTTCAGTGCAGCAGCACCCCTGGCTCCTGACACCCACCCCAAAACTTGCACCCATAAGTGTTGGCCATGAGCCTTCCATGGCCCCAAAGCCACATCTTCAGGTGCTCTGCCAGACAGTGGCACAGAACTCCCAGGCTGCAGGCTGGGTCTCAGCCCACTGCACCCCTCCGAGGGAGCCACCCCAGAAACCACAGGCTTTTAGGTTATTAAAGACCAGGGTGGCAAAAATGCAGGAGAGCAAAGCAACCTTGCCAAAGAGCCTTTGCACTCCTCTGCCAGCCAAAGCGGCAGAGCTGGAGGAGGAATGAGGAAGGTAGAGCTCAAAAAGGAAACCAGGAATTGCCACACTGTCTTCCACAATGGTTGAACTAATTTACACCTCCTACCAACAGTGTAAAAGCATTCCTATTTCTCCACATCCTCAAGGATCTAGAACGAGAAATACCATTTGACCCAGCAATCCCATTACTGGGTATATACCCAAAGGATTATAAATCATTCTACTATAAAGACATAGGCACACGTATGTTTATTGCAGCACTGTTCACAATGGCAAATACTTGGCACCAACCCAAATCCCCATCAATGATAGACTGGATAAAGAAAATGTGGCGTATATACACCATGGAATACTATGCAGCCACAAAAAAGGATGAGTTCACATCCTTTGCAGGGACATGGATGAAGCTGGAAACCATCATTCTCAGCAAACTAACATAGGAACAGAAAACCAAACACCACATGTTTCACTTAAAAGTGGAACTTGAACAATGAGAATATGTGGACACAGGCAGGGGAACATCGCACACTGGGGCCTGTCGGGGGCTGTGGGTGGGGGGAGGGATAGCATTAGGAGAAATGCCTAATGTTGATGACCGGTTGATGGGTGCAGCAAACCACCATGGCACACGTATACCTATTAACGAAACTGCACATTCTGCACATGTACCCTAGAACTTCAAGTATAATAAAATAAAATTGTAAAACAGGAAACCAGAACTAGGCCATCTCCTGCAAAAACAGCAGACCCCGTGCCAGTCGTGGCTTCCTGGGCTCCCTGGCCCTTCTCCCACACCTGCCCGGAAAGGGCTGTCCTGTTTGCTTCAGGACACCGGCTTTGGCACTCGGGACAACCACGCTGGGAACTCCCGCTGCGTTAGGTTCTCGGCACCGACCCCGCTGCCTGCAGGCGCTGCTCCTGCCAGAGACCTGCCCGCGTCCGCTGCCAGTGCGCTCCCAGCAGAGGCCGGGTGGCTGGTGACACGCAGCCTGCTGCCCAGCGCAAGCAGAAAGGCGCTTCTCAAAGCCTTGGCCGCCGGTCGGCACTCTGGGCCACCTTTGCGCTGGCCGGTGCGGGCACCCGCAGCCAACAAGACTTGCTTTTGCCAGCAGCCGCGGCAGCACCCGATGTCGCCTTTGCCATTTCCAGTGTGCGCTGGGGCCGCAGCTGAAGGGAGGGTGGCTTTGGCCGGCGGGGTGCGGCTCTAAGCCCGGCCGCCCCACGCCTGCCTGCCCGGGTGTGGCCAACGCGGGCGTGGCACCTCCAGGCAGGGACTCCAGAGCACTCAGTGGCTGCACGCCCTGCTCTGATCACTGTCGGGCCAGGCGGGTGCCGGCTGCTCTGGAGGAGCTGGAAGGGGCAGCGCGAGGCGGCGGGTGGGAGCGGGCACGGGCCTGGCTTAGCTAGGAGTGGGGCACGGGTAGGAACAAGGTAGGAGCGGGGTGCGGCCAGGTGCAGAACGGGGGCAGGAGCAGGACGCGGATGGGAGCGCGGCGCAGCCTGGCAGAGGTCACAACAGGGCGCGGTAGCAATGGGGCACCACTGGGCAGGGGCAGGAGTGTAGCGCGGTAGCAGCCAGACAGGTGGGAGATGGGCGGGTGCTGGAAAGGCCACCAGTAGCTGGGGCCGCGCACCTCCGCAAGCACAGCCACTCCTTTCACCAGGTGCGCCCTTTCCACACCTAGTCCCTGCGTTGCGCCCTTTCCACTGCACAGCGGGCAGGAAAGCCAGGTGGGGATGCAAGATCTGGTTCTGCTGGGGTTGCCACAGAGAGGACTCTTGAGAACGCCACCCTCTCCCTAACCCCCCATCCCTACCTCAGCTCCAGGGTCCCCGGCAGAGCGCACCCCCAGCCATTTCTCAGAGGCAGAGAGGCACAGTGTAGCTTGGCCTCTGCATGGCCAGAGGAGGGAGGAGGGGAGGAACTGGGCCCTGAGGGGGAACGAGAGCCTTTGTCAGCATCCAGAGCAGTGCAGAGGATGGGGGTCCTGGAGGCCTGGCCGCGAAGAAAGGTAACCAGTTGTGGAAAAACAAGAGTTAGGGAGGAGGGAGGTAGAAGTGTTGGTCAACAGGCATCAGGTGGCTGAGGCACTCCGGAGGGGTGAGGGAGGGGTGAGAGGCAGGCTCTCACTGTCAGGCCCGGAACTGGTAAGTTTCAGCTCCCTACTGTTCTCTGGGAGGTTTCCCCAGAAGCCAACTCCACTGAGACAAATGTAACTTTCTTTAAGGCTGGGAGGGTCAATTTCTATGTTTATTCAAGGAAGCAGCAAACTTCTTCTATGGGAGAATTTGGCTACTTTCAGCCTCATGAGGGAAGTGTGAACGGGGTGCCCTTCCCCTCTCTCCACAGGATAATGTGAGATGTGGTACTGGCAGCCTGGGAGAGCCAGCAACACAGAGGAACTGGAACCCCAAAGAATCCAATTTTCCCCCAAAGAAATGATGCCTGGGATTACATTCACCTCTAACAAGGGGAAGCCATGGACCTTGCTGGGGGCCCTGGGGTGAGGCTGGATGTGGGTTCTGGGCCTCCGTGGGGAAAGTCCCTGTTCTCTCCCCATCGGTAGCTGCCTCTTGAGTTCTGGCCTGCACCCAGCCACGTGAGATGGAGGAAGGGAAGCCCATGGGGCCTTGGAGTGGGAGAGCCCAGGAAGCTGGGCCTGGGGGTGCCCCGGAGCCAGCCCCTCCTCTTTCTCCTGTGTCCTGGCTGAGCTCAGGGCTGAATCAGTGATCTGCCCATCACTCAGCAGATCTCAAAAAGTGAAGTCACCCTGGCAGGCAGGAGGAGGAGTTGCCAAGATGGGATGGCTGGCACTTGGCCAACTGCTATGTCCAGAGCCAGCCTGCTGAGGGGTAGGTGGCGTGGGCAGCCAGCCCAAGAGAGGTACCCTAAGCCAATGACCCTCTGCTGCTTGCCACACACCCCCACCAGGATTTACGGAACTGGAGCTGACCACAGGGGACTCCCTTGGGTACAGAGAGGCCCCATCTCTGGTGCTAGCAGCTACCCAGGCTGCACACTCAAACCTATGCCCAGGGAAGGGATCTGATAGGGAGGAGCTGTGGGGGACTTTGGACCGCAAACAAGCTCCTGTGACTGTCCCTCAGGAGAATGAAGAGGGAAGGGGTGAGCCTGAATGGCCCCCTCCCTACACCTGGGAGTCTTTTTTTTTTTTTTTTTTTTTTGGAGGTGGAGTCTCACTCTGTGGCCCAGGTTGGAGTGCAGTGGGGCTATCTTGGCTCACTGCAAGCTCTGCCCCCTGGGGTTCATGCCATTCTCCTGCCTCAGCCTCCCAAGTAGCTGGGACTACAGGCACCCACCACCACGCCCAGCTAATTTTTTGTATTTTTAGTAGAGACGGGGTTTCAACATGTTAGCCAGGATGGTCTCAATCTCCTGACCTCGTGATTTGCCCGCCTCGGCCTCCCAAACTGCTAGGATTACAGGTGTGAGCCACCGCACCTGGCTGAAATACTGTCTTAATATAACTTACTGTACTATGGATTTGTTAAAAACTAAGGTAAAAGTCATTAAGAAAACGATACAAAGCATAAAAGAACACCTATCAAAATTACAAAAACTCCAAAATGAGTGGACAAAGATCCAAAAAAACCTGATAAAACAATGGTTTTACTTCAGCAATAAAATGTAAGCTATGATGACACAATGACAGCTTGTGTCTTAAAAGTAAACGTGAAAGTAATAATTTTTTTTTTTTTTTTGAGGCGGAGTCTCGCTCTGTCGCCCGGACTGGAGTGCAGTGGCCGGATCTCAGCTCACTGCAAGCTCCGCCTCCCGGGTTTACGCCATTCTCCTGCCTCAGCCTCCCGAGTAGCTGGGACTACAGGCGCCCGCCACCTTGCCCGGCTAGTTTTTGTATTTTTAGTAGACACGGGGTTTCACCGTGTTAGCCAGGATGGTCTCGATCTCCTGACCTCGTGATCCGCCCGTCTTGGCCTCCCAAAGTGCTGGGATTACAGGCTTGAGCCACCACGCCTGGCGAAAGTAATAATTTTAAAAAGTTAAAGAATGCCAAAAAAAACGAAAGAGGAAGAGTATTCTCCAATACTTGAACGGTCCAGCGGGCTGACGGGCCAGGGAAATCCACCAGGGTCCGGCCCTTCCGGAGGCTGACAAATCTGCAACACACACAGAGGTTGGAGGGTCACTGCGGGGCACAGAGGCGGAGGGAGGGGGGCTCCCTGGGGTGGGTGTGCAGGTCTCAGAGGGCTCCTCGGGCCCTGGAAGGTGGCCTTGGGCCCCTGGCCTCCCCAGAATCTATCCACAGGGCACTGAGGCCTGTGTCCTGCTCTCTGCTGAGGGTGTTGTGTGTGCCAGAGTGTCTATAAATGTCCTGCAGGAGGCACTGAGCCCAGGCATGCACACGGGCGCCTTCAGGGGGCTGGACCTCCAGATACTGAAACACAAAAGGGAGGGGGGGGAGGTTCAAGGATCAAGGCAGAGTCTCATGCCCCCGGGCCCTGGGAGGAGCAGGAGGTCTGATGACACAGGGTGGGGTGGTGACCTGCCCCTCCACCCAGACCCTCCATGCCATCCAGACAGAAGAGCTGCACGTTGAATGTGTGCCGTTTCCTGAAGCTCGTCATTGTTATTGCCCAATAAGACTTGATCCTTCCAACATCCCCACCAACCCGGTCTATGCATTTCCATTTAAAAATCATTAATGCTTTGGTAAAACATATATTTCACTTAATACATTCCAGCATAAAAGGTTACAGAAACCACTGTTTTTAAAGAGTAAAAAACTGTGTGTGTGTGTGTATAAAATACACAAAAACACACATTCATATGTATATTCTAATTTCAAATTGGAAAGTACATTTAAAACAGTGGCTCCCTGAATCCTGCCCCTCAACTCCTCCTAAGTGAGCATGGCCCTGACTTGTTTTCAAGAGTTTGTTTGTTGGCATCTGACACAGACACAGAACCACTGATGCCCAAGCCGGTGCTCTCTACACACACAATTCTCCAAACCTCATCTTGAGAAATGGGGCCATGAGGCCACCCGAGGCACCGAGGGCTCTACGGAGACTGAGGGGTCCCTGGACTGGGCACATCCTAGCGGGTCTTGGATCCTGGCCCTTCCCCTTCTTGATGCCAGGCCCTACTGAGTGCCCACAGGTATGCAGTGCTGGGCTGGGTGGGCTGCTTGTGTGGCAAGAAACCTGGGGCTGCCTCCCTCCCTCTCACACCTTTCCCAGGAGGCATGAAACAGGGGGTTTGTGATCAACCCCAGTGGCTGCTCATGCTGAACCGGTGATGCTCCCTCCCCGTTGTCTTCTGGGGACATGGAGGCAGGACTGGGTCCCCTCAAATAAGCTTAAGTGGCACTGCAGACAAGAACGCGGTGCATGGCCCTCGGAATCCTACATGTGGTAGCCTGACCGGCACCTCAGCCTCTCCCTCATTAAAGCAGCCTATGGAGGGCTCAGCCCAGTGGGCTCAGGGGCTGCTATGGAGAGGGTGTCTGTTGCCTGGAGGATGTTCTCAGGGCATCCTTCACTTGCCTTTAGGGATTTCCACCATGAAATACAAAGGCCACAACAGGTCAGTTCAGGCTCTTCAGCATCCTCATCCTCTTCACTAGGTTTTCTGATGGAACAAGAGAGTGAGGGCAGCCACGGGCACACAGGCATTGTCTGCCTTCCCCTGGTCATGCCGCCCCTGCACACTCACATTTCTTCTCCCTGTTGAGGGTTTGTCTCTGCTTTTTCTCCAGGTGCTGGGAGAGGTCTTGTTGGTATCTGGGAGGAAGAAAACAACTGCGCATGTCCAGAGACCCCAGTGCAGCAAAAACCCTGGGGCGGCAGGTGAGGGCGGCCAGAGCAGACCCAGATGTCACTGGGAACCCTTCCTGCAGGGTGGGGCCAACTCCTCTGACCTCAGCTGGGCTCCCTGCCTAAACCCTGTGGGGTTGCTCAACAGGATTCAGCACTGTACCCTGGGGACCAGGAATCGAGGCAATGCCAAGGCAGTGGGCAAGAGGGCTGCAAAGGGACTTTATAGACACTGAAGACCAGGACATTGACTGTCACGATGAGACCAGTCAAAGGAACCCAAAATAAGAAAAGGAAAAACCGAATCATGCTAAAAACATACGTTTTTCCTGAAGGATGTTTCCTCTAACTCCATGTTGCTTGGGAATTAAGTGATTTTGCCCCAAGGAGAGAATCAAGCTGCTAAGGAAAAAGTTCACTGCTGCTCAGGGCATGGCTGATGCTGTCATTTTCTCCTGCCGTCTTAAATCAAACCTCAGTGGGGAACAGACTCTCACTCTAAATTCTCCCTACCAAGGACACTGTATAAGTCACCTATGATACATACGGTCAGATTCTTGTATCTTATTTTAATTCAAGAAGATAAAGCTAAGAAGTAACTTTTTCTCTGACAACAGCAGGTGGCCTGACCTTCAAATATGGGGGAGCGTCCTCAGCTGAGCCTTTGTTGCTGTCTTCCAGGGGCTCCTTCATGGAACCTAGGAGGACAAAGAGTGATGGTCAGCAGGTGCAAGGCAGGAGCAGGGTAAAATGACTTTCTAGTTCTAGGCCACCTCATCAATGTGAAATAATCCATATCGAACAGGACACAGCACCCAGGGCAGGCTGTGCGTCCCTGCAGCCTCTCAGGGCTCCTGCCTCTTAATCTGACCTGAGCTCACTTTCCCTCCCTTCCTGAGTCCTTCCAATGTCATTTCCTCCCTAAAATCCACCTGTGGTGCTTCTGTGTGTATCAGTCATTCTAGAATAGTTTATACTTGGTAAAAAGCAAACTTTGTTCTGAGAGATATCATTTCAGCCCCAATATTCTATACATTCACCAATCTTTTGTGTTAAAGACAATAAAACAAAGCTTTGAAAATACTCAATTATCCTCTATTTAAAGATAACCCCCACTTAGCAAGTGCTGTCCGTCCTTGCACTCAACCTTCTCAATGCAATGTCTGTGTGTTGGAGTCCCCTGCTGCTCACACTCACACTGGCTCTGACACTGGGACAGCACGTCATGGGGGCAGCAGGCGGCAGCACCGACCATCTCCAACCCAGCTATGCTTGAGGTTCCAGCAGGGGAGACGGCTGCTAGGCTAACACCCAAGTTGTATCTGGAGAACATATTTGGTGCTATGTCTCGACTGTGTTTACTACTCAGCTGAAGCATTTTTTCTTTCTTCCCTTCCTTCCTTCCTTTCTTTTTCTTTCTCTTTCTTCTTTCTTTTTTTTTTTTTTTTGAGGCTCTCTGTAACCCAAGCTGGAATGTAGTGGCATGATCACTGCTCACTGGAACCTCTGCCTCCTGGGATCAAGTGATCCTCCCAACTGAGCCTCCCAGGTAGCTGGGATTATAGGTATCCAACCATGCCCAGGTAATTTTTTGCATTTTTAGCAGATACACGGTTTCATCATGTTGCCCAGGCTGATCTCCAACTCCTGGACTCAAGTCATCTGCTCGTCTTGGCCTCTTAAACTGCTAGGATTACAGGCGTGAGCCACTGTTCCTAGCCAACTGGAGCATTTTTACGGCTTGTGATAATCATGTTATTAAACACAATAGAGCATGTTAGTATTTCCTGCTTTTGAACATGAGCTGAGAAATGACCCCACCACTACTGCCAGAAGCCTGTGAGCTCGCTCTGTGTGTTTCACCTTGATGACCACACCAAAGTCCAGTGTAAAATGTACCTACTGCTACCATGGGTTAGGCAACCTTTGAGACCGCCTACAATGACAGACAGTGTTGGGACCTCGCTAGGCTCTCATCCTTCCACATGCACACACAGATGCCGGAACACCCTGGACTAATGGTGAGTTATACCAGGGCTGGCTGGTGAATGTACAATAGTCACCCACTGCATCAATCCTCCTCCCATTGCTGAGTTCATATTGGCCTCTTCCATTTAGGAGATTGAGAGCCTGGGAAATTCATCTCTGCACCATCTCCATCTGAGGATGAGGATATAAAACTTACCTTCAGGTACAGCTGTGGGGGAGGATGAATGCGTTACTTTATGTGAAGTGTGCGGTGCTGATGCAATTTCTTAGAAACACAGCTCCTTGGGTTGTGCTCTGCACAGGGGAACATGCTTTCTGGGGAAATGCCCACACACTCCCAAAGATATTCCCAATCCCTCCACATGACTCTCTCCTCCGTACCTCCCCACCCTGAGGCACACCACACTGTTCCATCTAAATGACAATCCTGCCTCCCCGGACTCCAGTGACAGTCACAGGTCTCTACTGGACTCGGGGTTTTTTATGCCAAGCTGTCCAAACCTCATTTCTGTCAGGAAGCTTAAACCACAGTGGCTCTCCAGCAAAAGCAGGCGAGCAAGTGCCACCTTTTGCAACATTGACCCTCTTTTCTTAGCAAAGGAGGCCTTCCAGAATACACACCTTTTTCTTCAGGCAGTCCGCCGGCCTGCATTTAGAGAAAGAAAAACACTGTGAGTTTCAGACCATCCTGAGTCCCGTGTGCACAGGTCTTTTCTTCACTTGGTGGCAGTAGAAAAGCAGATGGAAAACAGTGTTCAAATCCAAGAAACACAAAAGAAGAACAGGACAAACCAACTCACGCTAAAGTTTTGTGTGTTTGCTTGCTTGTTTGTTCTTATTTGTATTTATTTTTATTTTTTTGAGGTGGAGTCTCACTCTGTCTCCCAGGCTGGAGTGCAGTGGCGGGATCTCAGCTCAATGCAAGCTCCACCTCCCGGGTTCACGCCACTCTCCTGCCTCAGCCTCCCAAGTAGCTGGGACTACAGGCGCCCACCACCATGTGTGGCTAATGTTTTGTATTTTTAGTAGAGACAAGGTTTCACCGTGTTAGCCAGGATGGCCTCCATCTCCTGACCTCATGATCCACCCGTCTCAGCCTCCCAAAGTGCTGGGATTACAGGCGGGAGCCACCGCGCCCGGCCTAAAGTTTCTCCTGGAGTATGTCCTCTCAAGGTCATGTTCCTTGGCAATTAAGTGATTTTGCCCCAAGGAGACAATCAAGCTGCTGAGGAGAAAGCCCACTGCCACTCAGGGCTTGGCTGATGCTGTCATTTTATCCTGCTGCCTTAAATCAAGCTTCAATGGGGAACAGACTCACTCAGAATTCCCCCCACCAAGGACCCTGTGTAAGTCACCTATGATATATACGGCCAGATTCTCATATCCTATTTTAATTCAAGAAGATAAAGCTAAGAAACTAACTTTTACTGTGACAACAGCAGGTGGCCTGGCCTGCCACTGTTGTGGGGCCTCCTCATCTGATTCATAGATGAATTTTTCCACGGGAGTCTCCACGGGACCTAGGAGGACACAGAATGACCGTCGGGAGGTGCAGGGGAGGAGCAGGGAAGGGTTTTGATCCCCAGGCCACCTCATCAACGTAAAATAGCCCATCTCGAACAGGGCACACCACCCAGGGCAGGCTGTGTGTCCCTGCAGCCTCTCAGGGCTCCTGCCTCCTCATCTGATCCGAGCTCACTTGCCCTCCCTTCCTGCGTACCGCTACCCTGGATTAGGCAACCTTTGAGACCCGCCTACAATGACAGACAGTGTTGGGACCTCGCTAGGCTCTCATCCTTCCACATGCACACACAGATGCCGGAACTCCCTGGACTAATGGTGAGTTATACCAGGGCTGGCTGGTGAATGCACAATAGTCACCCACTGCATCAATCCTCCTCCCATTGCTGAGTTCATATTGGCCTCTTCCATTTAGGAGATTGAGAGCCTGGGAAATTCATCTCTGCACCATCTCCATCTGAGGATGAGCATATAAAATTTACCTTCAGGTACAGCTGTGGGGGAGGATGAATGCGTTACTTTATGTGAAGTGTGCGGTGCTGATGCAATTTCTTAGAAACACAGCTCCTTGGGTTGTGCTCTGCACAGGGGAACATGCTTTCTGGGGAAATGCCCACACACTCCCAAAGATATCCCAATCCCTCCACATGACTCTCTCCTCCGTACCTCCCCACCCTGAGGCACACCACACTGTTCCATCTAAATGACAATCCTGCCTCCCCGGACTCCAGTGACAGTCACAGGTCTCTACTGGACTCGGGGTTTTTTTATGCCAAACTGTCCAAACCTCATTTCTGTCAGGAAGCTCAAACCAAAGTGGCTCTCCAGCAAAAGCAGGCGAGCAAGTGCCACCTTTTGCAACATTGACCCTCTTTTCTTAGCAAAGGAGCCTTCCAGAATACACACCTTTTTCTTCAGGCAGTCCGCCGGCCTGCATTTAGAGAAAGAAAAACACTGTGAGTTTCAGACCATCCTGAGTCCCGTGTGCACAGGTCTTTTCTTCACTTGGTGGCAGTAGAAAAGCAGATGGAAAACAGTGTTCAAATCCAAGAAACACAAAAGAAGAACAGGACAAACCAACTCACGCTAAAGTTTTGTTTGTTTGCTTGCTTGTTTGTTCTTATTTGTATTTATTTTTATTTTTTTGAGGCGGAGTCTCGCTCTGTCTCCCAGGCCGGAGTGCAGTGGCCGGATCTCAGCTCAATGCAAGCTCCACCTCCCGGGTTCACGCCACTCTCCTGCCTCAGCCTCCCAAGTAGCTGGGACTATAGGCGCCCACCACCATGTGTGGCTAATGTTTTGTATTTTAGTAGAGACAAGGTTTCACCGTGTTAGCCAGGATGGTCTCCATCTCCTGACCTCATGATCCACCCGTCTCAGCCTCCCAAAGTGCTGGGATTACAGGCGGGAGCCACCGCGCCGGCCTAAAGTTTCTCCTGGAGTATGTCCTCTCAAGGTCATGTTCCTTGGCAATTAAGTGATTTTGCCCCAAGGAGACAATCAAGCTGCTGAGGAGAAAGCCCACTGCCACTCAGGGCGTGGCTGATGCTGTCATTTTATCCTGCTGCCTTAAATCAAGCTTCAATGGGGAACAGACTCACTCAGAATTCCCCCCACCAAGGACCCTGTGTAAGTCACCTATGATATATACGGCCAGATTCTCATATCCTATTTTAATTCAAGAAGATAAAGCTAAGAAACTAACTTTTACTGTGACAACAGCAGGTGGCCTGGCCTGCCACTGTTGTGGGGCCTCCTCATCTGATTCATAGATGAATTTTTCCACGGGAGTCTCCACGGGACCTAGGAGGACACAGAATGACCGTCGGGAGGTGCAGGGGAGGAGCAGGGAAGGTTTTGATCCCCAGGCCACCTCATCAACGTAAAATAGCCCATCTCGAACAGGGCACACCCCCAGGGCAGGCTGTGTCCCTGCAGCCTCTCAGGGCTCCTGCCTCCTCATCTGATCCGAGCTCACTTGCCCTCCCTTCCTGCGTACCGACCCTGGGTTAGGCAACCTTTGAGACCCGCCTACAATGACAGAGAGTGTTGGGACCTCGCTAGGCTCTCATCCTTCCACATGCACACACAGATGCCGGAACTCCCTGGACTAATGGTGAGTTATACCAGGGCTGGCTGGTGAATGCACAATAGTCACCCACTGCATCAATCCTCCTCCCATTGCTGAGTTCATATTGGCCTCTTCCATTTAGGAGATTGAGAGCCTGGGAAATTCATCTCTGCATCATCTCCATCTGAGGATGAGCATATAAAATTACCTTCAGGTACAGCTGTGGGGGAGGATGAATGCGTTACTTTATGTGAAGTGTGCGGTGCTGATGCAATTTCTTAGAAACACAGCTCCTTGGGTTGTGCTCTGCACAGGGGAACATGCTTTCTGGGGAAATGCCCACACACTCCCAAAGATATTCCCAATCCCTCCACATGACTCTCTCCGTCCGGCCCCACCCTGAGGCACACCACACTATTCCATCTAAATGACAATCCTGCCTCCCCGGACTCCAGTGACAGTCACAGGTCTCTACTGGACTCGGGGTTTTTTATGCCAAGCTGTCCAAACCTCATTTCTGTCAGGAAGCTCAAACCAAAGTGGCTCTCCAGCAAAAGCAGGCGAGCAAGTGCCACCTTTTGCAACATTGACCCTCTTTTCTTAGCAAAGGAGGGCTTCCAGATTACACACCTTTTTCTTCAGGCAGTCCGCCGGCCTGCATTTAGAGAAAGAAAAACACTGTGAGTTTCAGACCATCCTGAGTCCCGTGTGCACAGGTCTTTTCTTCACTTGGTGGCAGTAGAAAAGCAGATGGAAAACAGTGTTCAAATCCAAGAAACACAAAAGAAGAACAGGACAAACCAACTCACGCTAAAGTTTTGTTTGTTTGCTTGCTGTTTGTTCTTATTTGTATTTATTTTTATTTTTTTGAGGCGGAGTCTCGCTCTGTCTCCCAGGCCGGAGTGCAGTGGCCGGATCTCAGCTCAATGCAAGCTCCACCTCCCGGGTTCACGCCACTCTCCTGCCTCAGCCTCCCAAGTAGCTGGGACTATAGGCGCCCACCACCATGTGTGGCTAATGTTTTGTATTTTTAGTAGAGACAAGGTTTCACCGTGTTAGCCAGGATGGTCTCCATCTCCTGACCTCATGATCCACCCGTCTCAGCCTCCCAAAGTGCTGGGATTACAGGCGGGAGCCACCGCGCCCGGCCTAAAGTTTCTCCTGGAGTATGTCCTCTCAAGGTCATGTTCCTTGGCAATTAAGTGATTTTGCCCCAAGGAGACAATCAAGCTGCTGAGGAGAAAGCCCACTGCCACTCAGGGCATGGCTGATGCTGTCATTTTCTCCTGCTGCCTTAAATCAAGCTTCAATGGGGAACAGACTCACTCAGAATTCCCCCCACCAAGGACCCTGTGTAAGTCACCTATGATATATACGGCCAGATTCTCATATCCTATTTTAATTCAAGAAGATAAAGCTAAGAAACTAACTTTTACTGTGACAACAGCAGGTGGCTGGCCTGCCACTGTTGTGGGGCCTCCTCATCTGATTCATAGATGAATTTTTCCACGGGAGTCTCCACGGGACCTAGGAGGACACAGAATGACCGTCGGGAGGTGCAGGGGAGGAGCAGGGAAGGTTTTGATCCCCAGGCCACCTCATCAACGTAAAATAGCCCATCTCGAACAGGGCACACCACCCAGGGCAGGCTGTGAGTCCCTGCAGCTCTCAGGGCTGCCTCCTCATCTGATCCGAGCTCACTTGCCCTCCCTTCCTGCGTACCGCTACCCTGGGTTAGGCAACCTTTGAGACCCGCCTACAATGACAGAGAGTGTTGGGACCTCGCTAGGCTCTCATCCTTCCACATGCACACACAGATGCCGGAACTCCTGGACTAATGGTGAGTTATACCAGGGCTGGCTGGTGAATGCACAATAGTCACCCACTGCATCAATCCTCCTCCCATTGCTGAGTTCATATTGGCCTCTTCCATTTAGGAGATTGAGAGCCTGGGAAATTCATCTCTGCATCATCTCCATCTGAGGATGAGCATATAAAATTACCTTCAGGTACAGCTGTGGGGGAGGATGAATGCGTTACTTTATGTGAAGTGTGCGGTGCTGATGCAATTTCTTAGAAACACAGCTCCTTGGGTTGTGCTCTGCACAGGGGAACATGCTTTCTGGGGAAATGCCCACACACTCCCAAAGATATTCCCAATCCCTCCACATGACTCTCTCCTCCGTACGGCCCCACCCTGAGGCACACCACACTATTCCATCTAAATGACAATCCTGCCTCCCCGGACTCCAGTGACAGTCACAGGTCTCTACTGGACTCGGGGTTTTTTATGCCAAACTGTCCAAACCTCATTTCTGTCAGGAAGCTCAAACCAAAGTGGCTCTCCAGCAAAAGCAGGCGAGCAAGTGCCACCTTTTGCAACATTGACCCTCTTTTCTTAGCAAAGGAGGCCTTCCAGAATACACACCTTTTTCTTCAGGCAGTCCGCCGGCCTGCATTTAGAGAAAGAAAAACACTGTGAGTTTCAGACCATCCTGAGTCCCGTGTGCACAGGTCTTTTCTTCACTTGGTGGCAGTAGAAAAGCAGATGGAAAACAGTGTTCAAATCCAAGAAACACAAAAGAAGAACAGGACAAACCAACTCACGCTAAAGTTTTGTTTGTTTGCTTGCTTGTTTGTTCTTATTTGTATTTATTTTTATTTCTTTGAGGCGGAGTCTCGCTCTGTCTCCCAGGCTGGAGTGCAGTGGCGGGATCTCAGCTCAATGCAAGCTCCACCTCCCGGGTTCACGCCACTCTCCTGCCTCAGCCTCCCAAGTAGCTGGGACTACAGGCGCCCGCCACCATGTGTGGCTAATGTTTTGTATTTTTAGTAGAGACAAGGTTTCACTGTGTTAGCCAGGATGTCTCCATCTCCTGACCTCATGATTCACCCGTCTCAGCCTCCCAAAGTGCTGGGATTACAGGCGGGAGCCACCGCGCCCGGCCTAAAGTTTCTCCTGGAGTATGTCCTCTCAAGGTCAAGTTCCTTGGCAATTAAGTGATTTTGCCCCAAGGAGACAATCAAGCTGCTGAGGAGAAAGCCCACTGCCACTCAGGGCGTGGCTGATGCTGTCATTTTCTCCTGCTGCCTTAAATCAAGCTTCAGTGGGGAACAGACTGACTCAGAATTCCCCCCACCAAGGACCCTGTGTAAGTCACCTATGATATATACGGCCAGATTCTCATATCCTATTTTAATTCAAGAAGATAAAGCTAAGATACTAACTTTTACTGTGACAACAGCAGGTGGCCTGGCCTGCCACTGTTGTGGGGCCTCCTCATCTGATTCATAGATGAATTTTTCCACGGGAGTCTCCACGGGACCTAGGAGGACACAGAATGACCGTCGGGAGGTGCAGGGGAGGAGCAGGGAAGGTTTTTGATCCCCAGGCCACCTCATCAACGTAAAATAGCCCATCTCGAACAGGGCACACCACCCAGGGCAGGCTGTGTGTCCCTGCAGCCTCTCAGGGCTCCTGCCTCCTCATCTGATCCGAGCTCACTTGCCCTCCCTTCCTGCGTACCGCTACCCTGGGTTAGGCAACCTTTGAGACCCGCCTACAATGACAGACAGTGTTGGGACCTCGCTAGGCTCTCATCCTTCCACATGCACACACAGATGCCGGAACTCCCTGGACTAATGGTGAGTTATGCCAGGGCTGGCTGGTGAATGCACAATAGTCACCCACTGCATCAATCCTCCTCCCATTGCTGAGTTCATATTGGCCTCTTCCATTTAGGAGATTGAGAGCCTGGGAAATTCATCTCTGCACCATCTCCATCTGAGGATGAGCATATAAAATTTACCTTCAGGTACAGCTGTGGGGGAGGATGAATGCGTTACTTTATGTGAAGTGTGCGGTGCTGATGCAATTTCTTAGAAACACAGCTCCTTGGGTTGTGCTCTGCACAGGGGAACATGCTTTCTGGGGAAATGCCCACACACTCCCAAAGATATTCCCAATCCCTCCACATGACTCTCTCCTCCGTACCTCCCCACCCTGAGGCACACCACACTGTTCCATCTAAATGACAATCCTGCCTCCCCGGACTCCAGTGACAGTCACAGGTCTCTACTGGACTCGGGGTTTTTTATGCCAAACTGTCCAAACCTCATTTCTGTCAGGAAGCTCAAACCAAAGTGGCTCTCCAGCAAAGCAGGCGAGCAAGTGCCACCTTTTGCATCATTGACCCTCTTTTCTTAGCAAAGGAGGCCTTCCAGAATACACACCTTTTTCTTCAGGCAGTCCGCCGGCCTGCATTTAGAGAAAGAAAAACACTGTGAGTTTCAGACCATCCTGAGTCCCGTGTGCACAGGTCTTTTCTTCACTTGGTGGCAGTAGAAAAGCAGATGGAAAACAGTGTTCAAATCCAAGAAACACAAAAGAAGAACAGGACAAACCAACTCACGCTAAAGTTTTGTTTGTTTGCTTGCTTGTGTGTTCTTATTTGTATTTATTTTTATTCTTTGAGGCGGAGTCTCGCTCTGTCTCCCAGGCCGGAGTGCAGTGGCCGGATCTCAGCTCAATGCAAGCTCCACCTCCCAGGTTCACGCCACTCTCCTGCCTCAGCCTCCCAAGTAGCTGGGACTACAGGCGCCCACCACCATGTGTGGCTAATGTTTTGTATTTTTAGTAGAGACAAGGTTTCACTGTGTTAGCCAGGATGGTCTCCATCTCCTGACCTCATGATCCACCCGTTTCAGCCTCCCAAAGTGCTGGGATTACAGGCGGGAGCCACCGCGCCCGGCCTAAAGTTTCTCCTGGAGTATGTCCTCTCAAGGTCATGTTCCTTGGCAATTAAGTGATTTTGCCCCAAGGAGACAATCAAGCTGCTGAGGAGAAAGCCCACTGCCACTCAGGGCGTGGCTGATACTGTCATTTTCTCCTGCTGCCTTAAATCAAGCTTCAGTGGGGAACAGACTCACTCAGAATTCCCCCCACCAAGGACCCTGTGTAAGTCACCTATGATATATACGGCCAGATTCTCATATCCTATTTTAATTCAAGAAGATAAAGCTAAGAAACTAACTTTTACTGTGACAACAGCAGGTGGCCTGGCCTGCCACTGTTGTGGGGCCTCCTCATCTGATTCATAGATGAATTTTTCCACGGGAGTCTCCACGGGACCTAGGAGGACACAGAATGACCGTCGGGAGGTGCAGGGGAGGAGCAGGGAAGGTTTTTGATCCCCAGGCCACCTCATCAACGTAAAATAGCCCATCTCGAACAGGGCACACCACCCAGGGCAGGCTGTGTGTCCCTGCAGCCTCTCAGGGCTCCTGCCTCCTCATCTGATCCGAGCTCACTTGCCCTCCCTTCCTGCGTACCGCTACCCTGGGTTAGGCAACCTTTGAGACCCGCCTACAATGACAGACAGTGTTGGGACCTCGCTAGGCTCTCATCCTTCCACATGCACACACAGATGCCGGAACTCCCTGGACTAATGGTGAGTTATGCCAGGGCTGGCTGGTGAATGCACAATAGTCACCCACTGCATCAATCCTCCTCCCATTGCTGAGTTCATATTGGCCTCTTCCATTTAGAGATTGAGAGCCTGGGAAATTCATCTCTGCACCATCTCCATCTGAGGATGAGCATATAAAATTACCTTCAGGTACAGCTGTGGGGGAGGATGAATGCGTTACTTTATGTGAAGTGTGCGGTGCTGATGCAATTTCTTAGAAACACAGCTCCTTGGGTTGTGCTCTGCACAGGGGAACATGCTTTCTGGGGAAATGCCCACACACTCCCAAAGATATTCCCAATCCCTCCACATGACTCTCTCCTCCGTACCTCCCCACCCTGAGGCACACCACACTGTTCCATCTAAATGACAATCCTGCCTCCCCGGACTCCAGTGACAGTCACAGGTCTCTACTGGACTCGGGGTTTTTTATGCCAAACTGTCCAAACCTCATTTCTGTCAGGAAGCTCAAACCAAAGTGGCTCTCCAGCAAAGCAGGCGAGCAAGTGCCACCTTTTGCATCATTGACCCTCTTTTCTTAGCAAAGGAGGCCTTCCAGAATACACACCTTTTTCTTCAGGCAGTCCGCCGGCCTGCATTTAGAGAAAGAAAAACACTGTGAGTTTCAGACCATCCTGAGTCCCGTGTGCACAGGTCTTTTCTTCACTTGGTGGCAG
This sequence comes from Trachypithecus francoisi, assembly GCF_009764315.1. Classification (NCBI taxonomy): domain Eukaryota; kingdom Metazoa; phylum Chordata; class Mammalia; order Primates; family Cercopithecidae; genus Trachypithecus; species Trachypithecus francoisi. The sequence goes on along the minus strand of NW_022681465.1, from coordinate 114,132,490 downwards.
TAGAAAAGCAGATGGAAAACAGTGTTCAAATCCAAGAAACACAAAAGAAGAACAGGACAAACCAACTCACGCTAAAGTTTTGTTTGTTTGCTTGCTTGTGTGTTCTTATTTGTATTTATTTTTATTTCTTTGAGGCGGAGTCTCGCTCTGTCTCCCAGGCCGGAGTGCAGTGGCCGGATCTCAGCTCAATGCAAGCTCCACCTCCCAGGTTCACGCCACTCTCCTGCCTCAGCCTCCCAAGTAGCTGGGACTACAGGCGCCCACCACCATGTGTGGCTAATGTTTTGTATTTTTAGTAGAGACAAGGTTTCACTGTGTTAGCCAGGATGGTCTCCATCTCCTGACCTCATGATTCACCCGTCTCAGCCTCCCAAAGTGCTGGGATTACAGGCGGGAGCCACCGCGCCCGGCCTAAAGTTTCTCCTGGAGTATGTCCTCTCAAGGTCATGTTCCTTGGCAATTAAGTGATTTTGCCCCAAGGAGACAATCAAGCTGCTGAGGAGAAAGCCCACTGCCACTCAGGGCGTGGCTGATACTGTCATTTTCTCCTGCTGCCTTAAATCAAGCTTCAGTGGGGAACAGACTCACTCAGAATTCCCCCCACCAAGGACCCTGTGTAAGTCACCTATGATATATACGGCCAGATTCTCATATCCTATTTTAATTCAAGAAGATAAAGCTAAGAAACTAACTTTTACTGTGACAACAGCAGGTGGCCTGGCCTGCCACTGTTGTGGGGCCTCCTCATCTGATTCATAGATGAATTTTTCCACGGGAGTCTCCACGGGACCTAGGAGGACACAGAATGACCGTCGGGAGGTGCAGGGGAGCAGCAGGGAAGGTTTTTGATCCCCAGGCCACCTCATCAACGTAAAATAGCCCATCTCGAACAGGGCACACCACCCAGGGCAGCTGTTGTCCCTGCAGCCTCTCAGGGCTCCTGCCTCCTCATCTGATCCGAGCTCACTTGCCCTCCCTTCCTGCGTACCGCTACCCTGGGTTAGGCAACCTTTGAGACCTGCCTACAATGACAGACAGTGTTGGGACCTCGCTAGGCTCTCATCCTTCCACATGCACACAGATGCCGGAACTCCCTGGACTAATGGTGAGTTATGCCAGGGCTGGCTGGTGAATGCACAATAGTCACCCACTGCATCAATCCTCCTCCCATTGCTGAGTTCATATTGGCCTCTTCCATTTAGGAGATTGAGAGCCTGGGAAATTCATCTCTGCACCATCTCCATCTGAGATGAGCATATAAAATTTACCTTCAGGTACAGCTGTGGGGGAGGATGAATGCGTTACTTTATGTGAAGTGTGCGGTGCTGATGCAATTTCTTAGAAACACAGCTCCTTGGGTTGTGCTCTGCACAGGGGAACATGCTTTCTGGGGAAATGCCCACACACTCCCAAAGATATTCCCAATCCCTCCACATGACTCTCTCCTCCGTACCTCCCCACCCTGAGGCACACCACACTGTTCCATCTAAATGACAATCCTGCCTCCCCGGACTCCAGTGACAGTCACAGGTCTCTACTGGACTCGGGGTTTTTTATGCCAAACTGTCCAAACCTCATTTCTGTCAGGAAGCTCAAACCAAAGTGGCTCTCCAGCAAAGCAGGCGAGCAAGTGCCACCTTTTGCATCATTGACCCTCTTTTCTTAGCAAAGGAGGCCTTCCAGAATACACACCTTTTTCTTCAGGCAGTCCGCCGGCCTGCATTTAGAGAAAGAAAAACACTGTGAGTTTCAGACCATCCTGAGTCCCGTGTGCACAGGTCTTTTCTTCACTTGGTGGCAGTAGAAAAGCAGATGGAAAACAGTGTTCAAATCCAAGAAACACAAAAGAAGAACAGGACAAACCAACTCACGCTAAAGTTTTGTTTGTTTGCTTGCTTGTGTGTTCTTATTTGTATTTATTTTTATTTCTCTGAGGCGGAGTCTCGCTCTGTCTCCCAGGCCGGAGTGCAGTGGCCGGATCTCAGCTCAATGCAACCTCCACCTCCCAGGTTCACGCCACTCTCCTGCCTCAGCCTCCCAAGTAGCTGGGACTACAGGCGCCCACCACCATGTGTGGCTAGTGTTTTGTATTTTTAGTAGAGACAAGGTTTCACTGTGTTAGCCAGGATGGTCTCCATCTCCTGACCTCATGATCCACCCGTCTCAGCCTCCCAAAGTGCTGGGATTACAGGCGGGAGCCACCGCGCCCGGCCTAAAGTTCTCCTGGAGAATGTCCTCTCAAGGTCATGTTCCTTGGCAATTAAGTGATTTTGCCCCAAGGAGACAATCAAGCTGCTGAGGAGAAAGCCCACTGCCACTCAGGGCGTGGCTGATACTGTCATTTTCTCCTGCTGCCTTAAATCAAGCTTCAGTGGGGAACAGACTCACTCAGATTCCCCCCACCAAGGACCCTGTGTAAGTCACCTATGATATATACGGCCAGATTCTCATATCCTATTTTAATTCAAGAAGATAAAGCTAAGAAACTAACTTTTACTGTGACAACAGCAGGTGGCCTGGCCTGCCACTGTTGTGGGGCCTCCTCATCTGATTCATAGATGAATTTTTCCACGGGAGTCTCCACGGGACCTAGGAGGACACAGAATGACCGTCGGGAGGTGCAGGGGAGCAGCAGGGAAGGTTTTTGATCCCCAGGCCACCTCATCAACGTAAAATAGCCCATCTCGAACAGGGCACACCACCCAGGGCAGGCTGTGTGTCCCTGCAGCCTCTCAGGGCTCCTGCCTCCTCATCTGATCCGAGCTCACTTGCCCTCCCTTCCTGCGTACCGCTACCCTGGGTTAGGCAACCTTTGAGACCTGCCTACAATGACAGACAGTGTTGGGACCTCGCTAGGCTCTCATCCTTCCACATGCACACACAGATGCCGGAACTCCCTGGACTAATGGTGAGTTATGCCAGGGCTGGCTGGTGAATGCACAATAGTCACCCACTGCATCAATCCTCCTCCCATTGCTGAGTTCATATTGGCCTCTTCCATTTAGGAGATTGAGAGCCTGGGAAATTCATCTCTGCACCATCTCCATCTGAGGATGAGCATATAAAATTTACCTTCAGGTACAGCTGTGGGGGAGGATGAATGCGTTACATGTGAAGTGTGCGGTGCTGATGCAATTTCTTAGAAACACAGCTCCTTGGGTTGTGCTCTGCACAGGGGAACATGCTTTCTGGGGAAATGCCCACACACTCCCAAAGATATTCCCAATCCCTCCACATGACTCTCTCCTCCGTACCTCCCCACCCTGAGGCACACCACACTGTTCCATCTAAATGACAATCCTGCCTCCCCGGACTCCAGTGACAGTCACAGGTCTCTACTGGACTCGGGGTTTTTTATGCCAAACTGTCCAAACCTCATTTCTGTCAGGAAGCTCAAACCAAAGTGGCTCTCCAGCAAAGCAGGCGAGCAAGTGCCACCTTTTGCATCATTGACCCTCTTTTCTTAGCAAAGGAGGCCTTCCAGAATACACACCTTTTTCTTCAGGCAGTCCGCCGGCCTGCATTTAGAGAAAGAAAAACACTGTGAGTTTCAGACCATCCTGAGTCCCGTGTGCACAGGTCTTTTCTTCACTTGGTGGCAGTAGAAAAGCAGATGGAAAACAGTGTTCAAATCCAAGAAACACAAAAGAAGAACAGGACAAACCAACTCACGCTAAAGTTTTGTTTGTTTACTTGCTTGTTTGTTCTTATTTGTATTTATTTTTATTTTTTTGAGGCGGAGTCTCGCTCTGTCTCCCAGGCCGGAGTGCAGTGGCCGGATCTCAGCTCAATGCAAGCTCCACCTCCCGGGTTCACGCCACTCTCCTGCCTCAGCCTCCCAAGTAGCTGGGACTACAGGCGCCCGCCACCATGTGTGGCTAATGTTTTGTATTTTTAGTAGAGACAAGGTTTCACCGTGTTAGCCAGGATGGTCTCCATCTCCTGACCTCATGATTCACCCGTCTCAGCCTCCCAAAGTGCTGGGATTACAGGCGGGAGCCACCGCGCCCGGCCTAAAGTTTCTCCTGGAGTATGTCCTCTCAAGGTCATGTTCCTTGGCAATTAAGTGATTTTGCCCCAAGGAGACAATCAAGCTGCTGAGGAGAAAGCCCACTGCCACTCAGGGCGTGGCTGATGCTGTCATTTTCTCCTGCTGCCTTAAATCAAGCTTCAGTGGGGAACAGACTCACTCAGAATTCCCCCCACCAAGGACCCTGTGTAAGTCACCTATGATATATACGGCCAGATTCTCATATCCTATTTTAATTCAAGAAGATAAAGCTAAGAAACTAACTTTTACTGTGACAACAGCAGGTGGCCTGGCCTGCCACTGTTGTGGGGCCTCCTCATCTGATTCATAGATGAATTTTTCCACGGGAGTCTCCACGGGACCTAGGAGGACACAGAATGACCGTCGGGAGGTGCAGGGGAGCAGCAGGGAAGGTTTTTGATCCCCAGGCCACCTCATCAACGTAAAATAGCCCATCTCGAACAGGGCACACCACCCAGGGCAGGCTGTGTGTCCCTGCAGCCTCTCAGGGCTCCTGCCTCCTCATCTGATCCAAGCTCACTTGCCCTCCCTTCCTGCGTACCGCTACCCTAGGTTAGGCAACCTTTGAGACCTGCCTACAATGACAGACAGTTTGGGACCTCGCTAGGCTCTCATCCTTCCACATGCACACACAGATGCGGGAACTCCCTGGACTAATGGTGAGTTATGCCAGGGCTGGCTGGTGAATGCATAATAGTCACCCACTGCACCAGTCCTCCTCCCACTCCTGAGTTCACATTTGCCTCTTCCATTTAGGAGATTGAGAGCCTGGGAAATTCATCTCTGCACCATCTCTATCTGAGGATGAGGACATAAAATCTACCTTCAGGTACAGCTGTGGGGGAGGATGAATGCGTTACTTTATGTGAAGTGTGCGGTGCTGATGCAATTTCTTAGAAACATAGCTCCTTGGGTTGTGCTCTGCACAGGGGAACATGCTTTCTGGGGAAATGCCCACACACTCCCAAAGATATTCCCAATCCCTCCACATGACTCTCTCCTCCGTACCTCCCCACCCTGAAGCACACCACACTGTTCCATCTAAATGACAATCCTGCCTCCCCGGACTCCAGTGACAGTCACAGGTCTCTACTGGACTCGGGGTTTTTTATGCCAAACTGTCCAAACCTCATTTCTGTCAGGAAGCTCAAACCAAAGTGGCTCTCCAGCAAAAGCAGGCGAGCAAGTGCCACCTTTTGCAACATTGACCCTCTTTTCTTAGCAAAGGAGGCCTTCCAGAATACACACCTTTTTCTTCAGGCAGTCCGCCGGCCTGCATTTAGAGAAAGAAAAACACTGTGAGTTTCAGACCATCCTGAGTCCCGTGTGCACAGGTCTTTTCTTCACTTGGTGGCAGTAGAAAAGCAGATGGAAAACAGTGTTCAAATCCAAGAAACACAAAAGAAGAACAGGACAAACCAACTCACGCTAAAGTTTTGTTTGTTTGCTTGCTTGTTTGTTCTTATTTGTACTTATTTTTATTTTTTTGAGGCGGAGTCTCGCTCTGTCTCCCAGGCTGGAGTGCAGTGGCGGGATCTCAGCTCAATGCAAGCTCCGCCTCCCGGGTTCACGCCACTCTCCTGCCTCAGCCTCCCAAGTAGCTGGGACTACAGGCGCCCGCCACCATGTGTGGCTAATGTTTTGTATTTTTAGTAGAGACAAGGTTTCACCGTGTTAGCCAGGATGGTCTCCATCTCCTGACCTCATGATCCACCCGTCTCAGCCTCCCAAAGTGCTGGGATTACAGGCGGGAGCCACCGCGCCCGGCCTAAAGTTTCTCCTGGAGTATGTCCTCTCAAGGTCATGTTCCTTGGCAATTAAGTGATTTTGCCCCAAGGAGACAATCAAGCTGCTGAGGAGAAAGCCCACTGCCACTCAGGGCGTGGCTGATGCTGTCATTTTCTCCTGCTGCCTTAAATCAAGCTTCAGTGGGGAACAGACTCACTCAGAATTCCCCCCACCAAGGACCCTGTGTAAGTCACCTATGATGTATACGGCCAGATTCTCATATCCTATTTTAATTCAAGAAGATAAAGCTAAGAAACTAACTTTTACTGTGACAACAGCAGGTGGCCTGGCCTGCCACTGTTGTGGGGCCTCCTCATCTGATTCATAGATGAATTTTTCCACGGAAGTCTCCACGGAACCTAGGAGGACACAGAATGACCGTCGGGAGGTGCAGGGGAGGAGCAGGGAAGGTTTTGATCCCCAGGCCACCTCATCAACGTAAAATAGCCCACCTCGAACAGGGCACACCACCCAGGGCAGGCTGTGTGTCCCTGCAGCCTCTCAGGGCTCCTGCCTCCTCATCTGATCCGAGCTCACTTGCCCTCCCTTCCTGCGTCCTTCCAACGTCATTTCCTCCCTAGAATCCACCTGTGCTGCTGCTGTAAATATCATCCCACCTAGCAACCTTTCTTTAAAGAAAAGACTTAATTGTAACCAAAATATTCTCATTATTTCCTCACCATTTTTTAAAGGCAATGAAACAAAGCTTTGAAAACACTCAGTTTTCTTCCCATTTAAAGATAACTCCTACTTAGCACCTGCTATCTGTCCTTCCACTCTCTGTTTTCCATCCGTGTGTGTGTGTGTGTGTGTGTGTGTCCGTGGAGTCTGTTGCTGCTCACACTTACACTGGCTTTGACACTGGGACAGCCTGTCATGAGGGAAGAATGTGGGGGCGCTGACCCTCTCTAACCCAGCTGTTTGAGATTCCAGCAGGGAAGAGGGGGCACCAGGCTAACAGCCAAGTTGTTTTTGACATCATATTGGACACTGGATCTTGGGTATGTGTGTCACTAAGCTGGAGCATTTCTGAGCCTTGTGATAATCATGATTTTTGTTTTGGTTTGGTTTGTTTTTCTGTGGCGGGATCTCACTCTGTTTCCCCGATGGGAAGCAGTGGCACAATCAGGGCTCACTGAGGACTCCACCTGCCAGCCTAAAGCAATCCTCCTGCCTCAGCCTCCTGAAAAACTGGGACTATAGGAGCACGTCCCCACGTCCGGCTAATTTTTGTATTTTGTGTAGAGATGTGGTTTTACTATGTTGCCCAGGCTGATCTTAAACTCCTGGGCTCAAGTGATCCTCCTGCCTCAGCCTCTCAAAGTGCTGGGATTACAGGCATGAGCCTCCCCATTGGGTCCAATCATATCTGTAAATACAATGGGACATGTCCCTGATTATTCTGCTTTTGAACAGCAGCTGAGAACTGACACCACCACCGCAGCCAAAAGCCTGTGACTCCCCTACGTGTGTTTCACATGAAGGACCACCCCAAAGTCCACTGTGTTGCTACCCTGCCTCTCGCCATCACTGAGAACATCTTACAGTGCTGGGCAGTGTTGGGATCTCTCTAGGCTGTGGTGCCTCCACATGCACACACACATGCTGGAACTCCCTGCTGTGGTGACGAGTTATACCAGGGCCACGTGACGACTGCGGAGCAGCAGCCCATCAGGTCAACCTTTCACCCCTTCCTGAGTCCACATTTGCCTTTTCCATTCAGGAAATTGAGAGCTTGGGAAATTCATCTCTCCACCGTCTCCAATCTGAGGACGGGGGGTGTTCAACTAACCTTGCGGTACAACTGTGGTGAAGGATGAAGTGTTGACTGATGTGGGGATGGAATGTTGTTTCTAGAACACTGATCCTTGGGTCGTGCTTTGCACAGGGGAACATGCTTTCTAGAGAAATGCACACACACTCCCAAAGGCGTTCACCATCACTCCACACAGACTCTCTCCTCCATACCTCTCCACCCCGATGCACCCTATTCCTATTTCAATGACATCACTGCTTCTGGGAACTACAGTGGATGGCCACAGTTGCTGACCTTCATTTTTTCACACCAAACTGCCCAAACCTCATTTCCAGCAGGAAGTTCAAAGCAGGGAGGAAAGCATCACCTTTCTCAACACTAAGATATTTTCTTAGCAAATGGGTGACCTGCAGAGTACATACCGCTTGACTGAAACGCTGAGTCCCTCTGCAGAGAGAAAGGAAAACCCTGTGAGCGTCAGACCAGGCTGTGTCCTGTGTGCACAGGTCTTTGCTTCAGTTGCTGACATTAGAAAACCAGATGAGAAATACTGTTCGATGCAATGGCCCCAAAATAAAGCCTAGAAGACACTTGTGGAAAGGCAGGCACAAGAGTTTTGTCTAAGACTTTCGATAGGATTTTTGTTGCAAAGTCACCATTATTTTCAAACAGTAAGCACTTCTCCTGAGGAAAATGTTACCTGCACACAGTTTGTAACTGAAGGTGTCATCTATGCGTGCCATCATGACCTAGTTGGTCATGAACTCTCACATTTTCCCACCAAGAAATTCTGTAACTTATCTATAATGTGCATGATAAGGTTTGCATATCTTAATTCAAATGAAATAGGAAGAAGCCAAGAGAAATACAATTCCCATCTTAGTCAAAGCAAGATCTTACTGTGTAAACGGCCACGACTTCCTCTGTGGAGTTCTCTCCAGGAAGCTCTGCTGCAAGAAACTTGAAACCTAGGAAACATGAGAGTCACTGTCAGCGCATGGGAGCTGCTGAAGGATCCCTCAGGCAGCCTTGGGTGCTGTGGACAGGGGGCTGGCATGTGTGGAAAAGGTGGGTAAACAGCACAGGCTGAGCTGCTGCTGGCCGTCCTCCTTAGTGGAGAAGGAAGGCAAAGGAGACCATCAGGAAAGCCCTGGGAGACAGAGCCTTGGTTCTCTAGCTAAGCCACCCTCATCAGTGTGAAAGCTGATCTCAAGCAGGGTACGCCACACAATGTGGCTGTGTTTCAACAAAAGCATCTCAGGGGGCCTTCTATTCAAACCTGAGCTAAGTTGTACTTTTTTCTTTTTTTTTTTCTTTCTTTTTTTTTTTTTGAGATGGTCTCGCACTGTCACCCAGGCTGGAGTGCAGTGGTTCAATCACAACTCACTGCAGCCTCGACCTTCCAAGCCCAGGTGGATCCTTTGCCTCAGCCTCCAAGTCGCTAAAACTATAGATGCCCCCATCATACCCAGCTGATTTCTTGTATTTTTTGTAGAAATGGGATTTTGCCAGGTTGCCCAGGCTGGTCTCAAACTCCTGGGCTCAAGCAATACACCCACCATGGCCTCCAAAAGTACTGGGATTACAGGCGTGAGCCACAGCTCCCGGCCTGTGCTGCCTTCCTGATCCCTTCTGAAGGCACTTACTCCCAGGACCCATCCGCACTGCTGTGTGGATCACCCCTCCTATAAGATTTCTTACATCGGCCGGGCGCGGTGGCTCAAGCCTGTAATCCCAGCACTTTGGGAGGCCGAGACGGGCGAATCACGAGGTCAGGAGATCGAGACCATCCTGGCTAATACGGTGAAACCCCGTCTCTACTTAAAAATACAAAAAACTAGCCGGGCGACGAGGCGGGCGCCTGTAGTCCCAGCTACTCGGGAGGCTGAGGCAGGAGAATGGCGTAAACCCGGGAGGCGGAGCTTGCAGTGAGCTGAGATCCGGCCACTGCACTCCAGTCTGGGTGGCAGAGCAAGACTCCGTCTCAAAAAAAAAAAAAAGATTTCTTACATCATAAAATCAGCCCTTCTTTCAAAATATGTAGTTCAGCCAAAATATTCTATAAGATTTATCTGCCAAACATCTGTTTTAAGGAAAATTAAAGATTTGAAAATACAATTATCCTACCATTTAAACATGACATGTCACATGTGTTCTCTCTCCTTCCAGTCTCTCTTTTCAACACAACATGTGTCCAGGGAGTCTGCTACTGCTCAGGCTCCCTCTGGCTCTGACACTGGGAGAGGCCGTCCTGGAAGCAGCAGGTGGGGGCGCTGACCCTCTCCATCCCAGCTGTGCAGGAATTCCAGCAGGGGAGACGGGCACCAGGCTAACGCCCAAGTTGTTCCTTGAGCTCCTGTTTGGTGCTGTGCCTTAGGCGTGTGTGCTAGTGAACTGGAGCCTTTCTAAGGCTTGTGATTACTATGTTCTTAAATACGACAGAATGTGTCCCTGATTATTCTCTGCTCTTGACGGGGGGCTGAGGAATGAACCCATCATGCCGCCAAAACCCTCTGAGCTCTGCAAGTGTGCCTCACATTAGTGACCACACCAGATTCCACTGTAAAATGTAGCTATTCCTACCCGGTGTTAGGTGACCACTAAGACCGTCCTGTAATGATAGTGCTTAAAATCTCTGCAGGCTAACACACCACCTCCACATGCGCACATAGGTGCTGGAACTCCCTGGCATGGTGATGAGTTATGCCAGGGCTGTCATAAATACACAATAGTAGCCCGTCGCATCCATGTTTCACCCATTCTTGAGTTCACATTTGTCTCTTCCATTTTGGAGACCAAGAGCTTGAGAAACTCATCTCTACACCGTCTCTATCTGAGGAGTGAGGACAGGAAACTTACCTTCAGGTACAGCCGCCACGGAGGATGAAAGGGTTGATTGATGTGACGTGTTCAATGGTGATAAATGTTGTGTTTAGAACAGTAATCCTTGTGTTGTGCTTTGCACATAGGAACATGCTTTCTGGGGAAATGCACACACACTCCCAAAGACATTTGTGATCCCTTTACACAGACTCTGTCCTCCACACCTCCCAACCCTGATGCACACCACCCTCTTCCATCTAAATGACACCACTGCTTCAGGGACTAGACTGGGATGGTCACAGTTCTTTAGTAGACTCTTAATGTTCTCTAACCAAACTGTCCAAACCTCATTTCTGGCAGGCAGCTCAATCCAAAGTGGCTCTCCAGCAAAAACAGGCTAGTAAGTTCCACCTTTCTCAACAATGAAGATTTTTTCTTAGGAAAGGGGTGCGTCCAGAATACTTACGTCCTTTCCTGGGAGGTCCTAGTCCTCCTGTTCGCTGCATATAGAGAAAGGAAACACTGTGAGCATCGGCCACGCTGTGTCCTGTGTGCACAGGTCTTTGCTTACATGATGACATTAGAAACCCAGACAGGAAATAGTGCCTGAGGCTATGACCCCAAAATAAAGCCTAGAAGACATTGTGGAAAGGCACAAGAGTTTTGTGTAAGATTTTCAAAATGATTTTGGTTGCAAAGTCACCGTCATTTTCAAGAACGAGTTTCTCAGGAGGAAAATGCTCTCTGCCATGCAGTTTGTCACTAAAGCTGTCACCTATGGGCACCACCTTGAATCAGCTCTTAGTTGGTAATAGACTCTTACTTACATTTGCCCACCAAGAAATTCTGCAATTCATCTATAATTTCCATGGTGAGATTTGCATATCATAATTCAAATGAAATGGAAAGAAACCAAGAGAAATAAAATTCCCGTCTCAGACAAAGAAAGAAGACTTTACCTTGTGATGAGCTACAGCTACTTCTGGGATGATTTGATTGGTCACCATCGCTAGGAAATACAGAGTCACTGTCAGCCGTGGGAGCCGCTGAAGGATCTCTGGCAGCCTTGGGTGCTGGGCACACAGGGCTGGCGTGTGTGGAGGAGGTGGGTGAGAGCACGGGCTGAGCTGCTGCTGGGCCACCCTCCTTGGTGGTGAAGGAGGCAGAGGAGACCATCAGGAGAGCCCTGGGAGACAGAGCCTCGGGTCTCTGGCTAAGCCACCCTCATCACTGTGAAGTAGGCAGTGTTCACACAGGCAGCACACAAATGCAGGACATCACTCCAGGACAGGGTCTCCTCACAGAGAGAGGCCTGGTAAATATCCTCTTTTTTGTAAAAATGTTACTATGTCACTTAACTTTCCTAAATAAACCTATGCTCCTACTGCAATTAATATCCATTTCATTGGACTTTAAAACATTATGGTGAGCTATACGTAGTATTTATTATTTTAATCCTTAATAGCACACTTCAGGAGCAGACAGGACCGCAACAGCAAACACAGAGGGGAGCCCACGCACTTCTCCCGACCCTGAATCAGGATCCACACAGGAACCTGGATTTGTGTGGGACTCAGCAGACTGCAGAGGGTGAGCAGGAAGCCTTTTCACACTCGTGGTCTATCTCAGGACAGGGCTGTGTGCATCAGAACATCACTGGGGCCCCAAGATGGGCTGCCCAGGGCTGAGCTCTGGGATGAGAAGGAACAAAAAGGACACAGCCCCTGCCTTCACAGTGACCAGCCATGGCCAGGATCCTTCCACCCATGGGTGAAGAACACAGACTTTGGGACTGATGATTCCAAGCCTATCTCAGAAAAACAAGCAAAGTGATGTCTTATGGGTCACAAGGGAGATTTGCAAGGAACACCTGGCCTCTGGGGCAGCCCCTCCCTTTGCTTAGCTCATCCCGCACTGGAACTGGCTCCTCTCCCACTTCTGCCTCAACTAGTGTGAAGCAGCTGCCCTGGCCAGGAGCTGTGAGGCTCCCTCCAGTTAAATGCGATTCTGGGATAAATCAACCTTGACCAACAGCATCTACACAAGGACCAGCTGTCACGTGACTTCCAGAAGCTGGTGAAAAGTAAATGCGGTTCTCTGTCCCAGCCACAGGGAGAGCAGCCTGAGGATGGCTCTGTGTCTGGCCTGACTCCGACGTCCACCCCTGCTCATCATCTCCCCCGTGTCTAAGTCAGGTATTTTGGGAATTCGCTCCTCTTCTTTGCCTCTCACTAATTTCTGATTGTGTTATTGCCATCAACACAGAAAGATGGAGGAGAGAAATGAAAACGCAGCAGCCTCTCAGGGCTCCTGCCTCCTGACCTGACCTGAGCTCACTTGCCCTCCCTTCTTGAGTCCTTCCAACGTCATTTCCTCCCTAGAACCCACCTGTGGTGCTTCTGTGTGTATCAGTCATTCTAGAATATTTACACTTGGTAAAAAGCAGCCTTTGTTCTGAGAGATTTCATTCTAGCCCCAATATTCTATACATTCACCAATCTTCTGTATTAAAGACAATAAAACAGAGCTTTGAAAATACTCAATTATCCTCTATTTAAAGATAACCCCACTTAGCAAGTGCTGTCCGTCCTTGCACTGAACCTTCTCAATGCAATGTCTGTGTGTCGGGGTCCCCTGCTGCTCACACTCACACTGGCTCTGACATTGGGACAGCACATCATGGGGGCAGCAGGTGGCAGCACTGACCATCTCCAACCCAGCTGTGCCAGAGGTTCCAGCAGGGGAGACCGTGGGAGGCCAACACCCAAGTTGTTCCTTGGGATGATACTTGGCCCTGTGTACTGATTGTGTTTGCTACGTAACTAAAGCATTTCTTTCCTTCTTTCTTTCGATAGCAGGTCTCTGTTACCAAAGCTGGAGTGTAGCGGCACGATCTCTGCTCACTGGAACCTGTGTCTCCTGGGATCTAGTGATCCTCCCCAGTCAGCCTCTCGGGTAGCTGGGACCACGGGTGGGCCACCACACTGAGGTAGCTTTTTGTATTTTTAGTAGGTACGAGGTTCCACCACTCTGCCTAGCCTCATCTCCACTCCTGATCTCAAGTGATCCACTTGCCTCGACCTCTCAAACTACTAGGATTACAGGCGTGAACCACTGTTCCTGGCCAACTGGAGCATTTTTAAGGCTTGTGATAATCATGTTATTAAACACAATAGAGCATGTTAGTATTTCCTGCTTTTGACCATGAGCTGAGAAATGACCCCACCACTACTGCCAGAAGCCTCTGAGCTCGCTCTGTGTGTTTCACATTAATGACCACACCAAAGTCCAGTGTAAAATGTACCTACTGCTACCCTGGGTTAGGCAACCTTTGAGACCTGCCTACAATGACAGACAGTGTTGGGACCTCGCTAGGCTCTCATCCTTCCACATGCACACACAGATGCCGGAACTCCCTGGACTAATGGTGAGTTATGCCAGGGCTGGCTGGTGAATGCACAATAGTCACCCACTGCACCAGTCCTCCTCCCACTCCTGAGTTCACATTTGCCTCTTCCATTTAGGAGATTGAGAGCCTGGGAAATTCATCTCTGCACCATCTCTATCTGAGGATGAGGACATAAAATCTACCTTCAGGTACAGCTGTGGGGGAGGATGAATGCATTACTTTATGTGAAGTGTGCAGTGGTGATACAATTTTATTTTTAGGAAAATTGCTCCTTTGGTTGTGCTCTGCACAGGGAAACCAGATTTTTGAGTAAATGCCCACACACTCCCAAAGACATTCCCACTCACTCCACACGACTCTCTCCTCCGTACCTCCCCACCCTGATGCACACCACACTGTTCCATCTACATGACAATCCTGCCTCCCCGACTCGAGTGGATGGTCACAGTTCTTTACTGGACTCAGTGTTTTTTATGCCAAACTGTCCAAACCTCATTTCTGTCAGGAAGCTCACACCAAAGTGGCTCTCCAGCAAAAACAGACTAGGAAGTGCCACCTTTTGCAACACTGAAGATCTTTCCTTAGAACTAAGAGTGATTCCAGAACACATACCTTTCTCCTTGGCCTGTTCCTCTGCCTGCATTGAGAGAAAGAAAAACAGCATGAGCTTCAGACCATCCGAGTCCCAAGTGCGCAGGTCTTTTCTTCACTTGGTGACATTAGGAAACCAGGTGGAAAACAGTGTTCAAATCAAAGGAACACAGAAGAACAGAACAAACTGACTCATGCTAAAGTTTCTCCTGGAGGATGTGTCCTCTAACTCCGTGCTGCTGGGTGATTCAGTGATTTTCCCCAAGGAGAGAATCAAGCTGCTGAGAAGAAAGCTCACTGCCGCTCAGGGCGTGACTGACGCTGTCATTTTCTCCCGCCGTCTTAAATCCACCCTCAATGGGGAACAGACTCACTCAGAATTCCCCCCACCAAGGACACTGTGTAAGTCATCTACGAGATATAGGGTCAGATTCTCATATCTTATTTTAACTCAAGAAGATAAAGCTAAGAAAGTAACTTTTTCCCAGACAGAACCAGGCGGCCTGACCTGAACTTGTGCGGCATCTTCGTCTCTGCTTTTCCTGCGGAGTCTCTTCAAGAGAGGATCTCTTGCCACTAGGAGGACACAGTGACCGTCAGCAGGTGCAGGGAGGAGCAGGGAAGAGCAGCTTTCTAGCCCCGACCGCCTCATCAACGTGAAATAGCCCATCTTGAACAGGACACAGCACCCAGGGCAGGCTGGGTGTCCCCGCCGCCTCTCAGGGCTCCTGCCTCCTCATCTGACCCCAGCTCACTTGCCCTCCCTTCCTGCATCCTTCCAAGGTCATTTCCTCCCCAGAATCCACCTGTGCTGCTGCTATGGCTATCATCCCTCCTAGAGGTTTCCTTTTTTTTTTGAGACAGAGTCTCGCTCTGTCGCCCAGGCTGGAGTGCAGTGGTGCGATCTCCACTCACTGCAAGCTCCACCGCCTCCCGGGTTCACGCCATTCTCCTGCCTCAGCCTCCCAAGAAGCTGGGACTACAGGCGCCCGCCACCACACCCAGTTAATTTTTTTTATTTTTATTTTTAGTAGAGACGGAGTTTCACCATGTTTGCCAGGATGGTCTCCATCTCCTGACCTCATGATCGGCCCGCCTCGGCCTTCCAAACTGCTGGGATTACAGGTGTGAGCCACCATGCCCGGCCCCTCCTAGAGGTTTTCTACTTGATAAGAAGCAGCCTTTCTTTAGAGAGAATAATTAATTTGGACCAAAACCTTGTATTTTTTCACTATCCATTTGTTTTTAGGACAATGAAACAAAGCTTTGAAAATACTCAGTTTTCTTCCCATTTAAAGATAACTCCTATTTAGCACGTGCTATCTGTCCTTTTCCATACGTGTGTGTGTCCGTGGAGTCTGTTGCTGCTCACACTTACACTGGCTTTGACACTGGGACAGCCTGTCATGCGGGCAGCATGTGGGGGCGCTGACCCTCTCTAACCCAGCTGTTTGAGATTCCAGCAGGGAAGAGGGGGCACCAGGCTAACACTCAAGCTGTTTTTGACATCATATTGGACACTACTTCTTGGGTGTGTGTGTTACTAAGCTGGAGCATTTCTAAAGCTTGTGATCATCATGATTTTTGTTTGTTTGTTTTTGTGGCGGGATCTCACTCTGTTTCCCAGTTGGGAAGCAGTGGCACAATCATCGCTCACTAAAGACTCCACCTGTCCAGCCAAAGCAATCCTCCGGCCTCAGCCTCCTGAGAAACTGGGAGCACGTCCCCATGCCTGGCTAATTTTTGTATTTTGTGTAGAGATGTGGTTTTATTATGTTGCCCAGGCTGATCTTAAACTCCTGGGCTCAAGTGATCCTCCTGCCTCAACCTCTCAAAGTGCTGGGATTACAGGCATGAGCCTCCCCATTGGGTCCAATCATATCTGTAAATACAATGGGACATGTCCCTGATTATTCTCTGCTTTTGAACAGCAGCTGAGAACTGACACCACCACCGCAGCCAAAAGCCTGTGACTCCCCTACGCGTGTTTCACATGAAGGACCACCCCAAAGTCCACTGTGTTGCTACCCTGCCTCTCGCCATCACTGAGAACATCTTACAGTGCTGGGCAGTGTTGGGATCTCTCTAGGCTGTGGTGCCTCCACATGCACACACACATGCTGGAACTCCCTGCTGTGGTGACGAGTTATACCAGGGCCACGTGACGACTGCGGAGCAGCAGCCCATCAGGTCAACCTTTCACCCCTTCCTGAGTCCACATTTGCCTTTTCCATTCAGGAAATTGAGAGCTTGGGAAATTCATCTCTCCACCGTCTCCAATCTGAGGACGGGGGGTGTTCAACTAACCTTGCGGTACAACTGTGGTGAAGGATGAAGTGTTGACTGATGTGGGGATGGAATGTTGTTTCTAGAACATTGATCCTTGGGTCGTGCTTTGCACAGGGGAACATGTTTCTAGAGAAATGCACACACACTCCCAAAGGCGTTCACCATCACTCCACACGGACTCTCTCCTCCATACCTCTCCACCCCGATGCACCCTATTCCTATTTCAATGACATCACTGCTTCTGGAAACTACAGTGGATGGCCACAGTTGCTGACTCAACTCTTCATTTTTTTACACCAAACTGCCCAAACCTCATTTCCAGCAGGAAGCTCAAACCAAGGTGGCTCTCCAGCCAAAGTCGGGAGGAAAGTGTCACCTTTCTCAAAGCTAAGATTTTTCCTTATCAAAAGGGAGATCCCAGAGTACATACTGTATTCCTGAATCGCTGAGCACGTCTGCAGAGAGAAAGGAAAACACTGTGAGTGTCAGACCATGCTGTGTCCTGTGTTCTTGGGTCTTTTCTTCACTTGGTGACGTTAGAAAACGGGTTGGGAGATAGTGCTCGAGGCAATGGCCCCCAAATAAAGCCTAGAAGACACTTGTGGAAATGCACAAGAGTACTGCATGAGATTTCCAAAACGATTTTTGGTTGCAAAGTCACCGCTATATTCAAGAATGCATTTCTCCTGAGGAAAATGCTCTCTGCCATGCAGGGTATCACTAACGCTGTCATCTATGAGTGCCATCTGGAACGAGTTCCAAGTTGGCAATGAATGGGCTCTCACATACCTCTGCCCACCAAGGAATTCTGTGGCTCATCTATAAAGTACGTGGTAAAATTTACATATCTTAATTCAGAGAAAATAGAAAGAAACCAAAAGAAATAAAATTGCCGTCTCAGACAAAGAAAGAAGACTTTACCGAGTGTACTGCCCGGATCAGGTCCCAGGAAGTCACCGAGGGCCACTGCCAGTCCTGGTTGTAGAAGAAGCCTAGGAAACGTAGAGTCACTGTCAGCCGTGAGAGCTGCTGAAGGACCACTGGCAGCCTTGGGTGCTGGGCACACAGGGCTGGCGTGTGTGGAGGAGGTGGGTGAGAGCACAGGCTGAGCTGCTGCTGGGCCACCCTCCTTGGTGGTGAAGGAGGCAAAGGACACCATCAGGAGAGCCCTGGGAGACAGAGTCTTGGGTCTCTGGCTAAACCACCCTCATCACTGTGAAGTAGGCAGTGTTCACACAGGCAGCACACAAATGCAGGACATCACTCCAGGACAGGGTCTCCTCTCAGAGAGAGGCCTGGTAAATATCCTTTATTTTTTAAAAAGTTACTGTGTTTAACATTCCTGACTCTACATATGCTCCTTCTGCACTTATCACCTCTATTATTGAATTTTTTTTTTTTTTCTTGAGACTGAGTCTCACTCTGTTACCCAAGCTGGAGGGCAGTGGCATGATCTCGGCTCACTGCAACCTCTGCCTCCTGGGTTCAAGTGATTCTCCTGCCTCAGCCTCCTGATATTATTGGATTTTAAAGCATGATCGTGGCGAAAAATACACAACATGTATTATTTTAATTATTAAGTGCACACTTTGGAGCATTAGTTCTATTCACAATGCTGCACAGATAACTAAAAACAGGTCAGGCGCAGAGGCTTACACCTGTAATCCCAGCACTTTGGGAGGCCGAGGTGGGTGGATCACCTGAGGTCAGGAGTTTGAGACAAGAATGACCAAAATGGTGAAACCCCATCCCTACTAAAAATACAAAAATTAGCTGGGCGTGGTGGTGGGCGCCTGTAATCGCAGCTTCTAGGGAGGCTGAGACAGGAGAATCACTTGAACCGGGGAAGCGGAGGTTGCTGTGAGCCAAGATCGTGCCATTGCACTCCAGCCTGGGCAACAGAGCAAGACTTTGTCTTAAAAACAAACAAACAAATAAAACTAAAAACAATCTTAATTCAGTTTTCTTGCCTTCCACCTTAGGAAGCTAGAGAAAAAACTATAGTGTAATGTAAACCAGACATAAAAATAGAACAAAAAATTATGTGCAGAAATCACTGTAATAGATATGATAAAACAAACAAAACCAAGGGCTGCTTCATAGGAAAGATAAATAGAATTGATAAACCTCCACCCAGGCTAACCACCAAGAAAAGCTAGGAGACACAATTTACAAATAATATAAATAAAAGAAAGAATCATTCCTGCTGATCCCATTAATATCAAGCAGATAATAAAAGAATACTTAGCATAACTCTATGCTCACAGATTTGACAGCTTAGATAAAAATAACAAATTCCTTCAAAGGCAGAAACTGTATCATAAGTACCCAAAGGAGACTCAGATCATCTGAGTAGGTTTATATCTGTTATAGAAATTGAATCAATAAGAACTTTAAAAAAAAAATGACCAGGTGATTTTACTGAATTCTAACTAATTCTTACAAGGGAAAACAGAGTCTTGTTATACAAACAACTGATTAAAATTCTAAACATTTATCCAGTTACATTTTAAAATTATGCCCATTGCAAAATCTGCATGACAGTGAGGGCAGCTATATTCATAATCGCCTGAACTGGAAGCAGCTGAGATACTCTTCAGGCGGTGAGTGCACCAACCCACATTGTTACATGAACCCAGTGGAATATGATTCATTGGTAAAAATCAGTAAGCCGTTAAGCTACAAAAAGATATGAAAATTCTTGCATGTGTATTGCTAAGTGGTATCAGTTAGTCCTAAGTGGCTACATACTTTATGATTCCAATTGTACAGAATTTTGGGAAAGAAAATCTATAGAGGCAGTAAAATAAACGATCTATGGTAGTCAGGGGTGCTAAGAAAAGAAGAAAGGGACTAAGAGGTCCCTTTTGTTGTTGCTGAACAACACCTGGTGAGCCTTACTGCAAACTCTAGAGGTTCATTAAGAAGAAGGTATCACTATTGCTTCAGCCACTATAACAAATGCACCACATTCAAGTAAGATGTGATCACAAAAAAGATACTGAGGGGTGAGAGTATATGAACTTTCTGTAGTATTTCCATTTTCATGTTAATTTACAAGTTTCACATGATGTTCATTTTGTTTGAAAATGCAGCAACATTTTATCAGGAAGAGTTCCATTTTAGCTAATGTCTAACAATCAGCTAAATATCTAAACCTTGCACTGAGATGTTCTTTACTATTAAAAGTGAACCAAACTTGAAGTGGAAATACATCTTCCGCATTTGCAGGACTAGTGATTGACTAGTACTACACTAGTCAATTTGTACACATGAAATAAAGAAGATAGAGTGTAGCAATGTCAGAGTGGTCTGAAGTGTGGGACACTGAAGAATCTGGAATCCTTATGCCTGCAAAGGTAACTGAATTTCCATGGTACCTTTATTTAGCTGCCCTTCAGGAGGCAAATCAGGATCACGGCACATATGCGCTCTAAATCTATGTGTAGATTGCGGTTCACTGGGGCAACAACCTGGGAAATGTATGAAAATAAAGACAGCTGTTGACATCTTGCTACAGAAGACCATAGAGAAATGAGGAATCGTTTATTCACAGTTCAACCCATTACGTGTGTTCCCCGAGAACACTGTGGAGCCAGTGAGCGGCACTTTTTTCTAAATGGGAAATGGGTTAAATCAGGGGTCCCCAACCCCTGGGCCATCGATAGTGTGTGGCCTGTTAGGTACCGGGCTGCACAGCAGGGGGTGAGCAGCCAGCTGGGAGCAAAGCTGCATCTGTATTTACAGCCGCTCCCCATCACTGGCATCAGCGCCTGAGCGCCACCTCCTGTCAGATTGGCCACGGCGTTCGAGTCTCATAGAAGCGCAAACCCTACTGTGAGCTGCACAGGCCACGGATCCAGGCTGCACGCGCTTTATGAGAATCTAATGCCTGATGATGGGTCACTGTCTTCCATCACCCCGAGATGGGACTATCTAGTTGCAGGAGAACAAGCCCAGGGCTCCCATTGATTCTACATTATGGTGAGTTGCAGAATTACTTCATTAATTATTACAGTGTAATAATAATAAAGTGCACAATAAACGTGCAAGAATCATCCTGAAAGCATCCTTCCACCCCACTCTCATCCTCTGAAAAATCATCTTCCGTGAAACTGGTTCTTGGTGTCAAAAAGGCTGGGGACCACTGGGTTCAACGTTTGATCCATTGTCCACTGTCGCCATCTGCAGAGATAAGCCTCCTGAATCTGAGTTGGGCATTAGGAAGAACTTGCACTGTTGATTGCACTTAAAATGGTGCAGACCGATTGCGTAGGCAAATCCCTGTACTGAGATAAGGCAAGGTAGAAAGGCGGCAGATGGGAGTGACCAAGAGCACGGGGAACTGGTGCACGAAGGTCTGGGCTCAAGTCCTTATTTGGAAGCTACATGAACTGAGAAGATCTATAGACCCTTCTATGCCTCAGGTCCCTCTTCTGAGTGGAAATGTTCATAATGGCCTATGTTATGTCCTAAGGCTAAAAGTAATTAAACAGAGGTAAAGTCTGAAGAAACTAGGTGCTTCTTGAGTGCGATAAAGTGTTCAATCATTACATGTCTGAAGGAATAAGTCAGGCCTGTGACAGTCGTTAATATAGAGAAGGCACTTGAGGGGCTCCAGGGTAGTCGAGGATGAAATTTCCTTTCTCCTTCACGTGGGCCCGACGCTTTAGAGCTCATGAGAGTTTCTGTTATTTCCTGTGTTGCCCACATCAGCCTGGAGGGATGGGCAGGGCAGGGGCTGCCACCCAGAGTTGACAGCTCAGGGAAGTGAAATGAGGGATTTGAAGCGAGTTGCCCAGAGTCACAGCACTCAGGAGTGATGGATCTGGGATAAGAATGTAGATGGTTTTCTGGGGACAGAGGTCCCTGAACCCCTGAGGCCTCTAAAGCATGGCCTGGACCCTGACCAGGAGCTCTTTCCACTCCCTTTCTCAACCCTCCTGCCCCAGGTCTCTTCAGGAAGGTGGATGCCTGGAGGTGACTAAGTCCAGAGAAGAGCTCAAATCATTCAAACAAAGCAAAACTTCTGTCTCTAGATTTTCATTCTTTACCTAAAATATGGCACTTGCCTGCCAAGTCTCTCTGATGAGCAAACTCAAATGTCTGGCCAGCGTTCCCCAGCAGCTTCACACTGCCAGCTGCCTGGTGGTGAGCACCCCCATGACCATGACCACCCCAAGGGACCAATGGTCTGCTTGGTCCCCAAGATGGCTCAGAACTCAGAACATTCTAAGCCAACCGCCACCTGATGGCTGTGCCAAGAATCAACTTCCCTTCCACTGACCAACCCTGCGTGAGCAGTTCACTGAAAATGTGGCCCTCGGGGCTGGTGTTTAAGTGATTTAATGAATTAAATCTGTGACCCCCACTGTCTCACTGACCACTCATCTGAGCAACTATCTGAGCGGGCCGAACTAAGGCCTGCCTGAGAATGGGCAGTGTTTGAATGAAGCCTGTTGAATAACTTGGAAGTCACACCTGATGAGAAGGGTACTCGAATTTAATGAGACACAGCGTGTGTTCAGTCACGAGTGAATATCGCATTATAGAGAAATATAAACAGAAGTGCTAGTAACTTGAGCAGGGGGATACCTGGCTCTAACTAACAGCGTGGGGAGGTTTCCCGATCACCTAAAACAAGACATAGCAAAAGGCCAAGAGTACAAAATCACGTTACATCTGAGACAAACATTAGTATTTCAGACCTTTAAAATAAGCATTTTAGAATTACAGCAGCAGAATTAGAACCTGGGGGTGGGGGGACCAGGGGTTAAAGAAGCTGATGAAAATGTAAAGGAGAGAGTTATCACCCAAGCCAAGTATAAAGAAGCGCCTTTTCCAGGGGAAAAGAAACAGAAGGCGATGATGTGGGACCTGTAAATTAGGTGTAAAGAGACAGTAAAACTCGAACCTCTGAGGCATAAATCTGAGAAGTTTCACAAAAAGAAAAAAAATTTCAGAATAAAAAATATTACCTCTTATAATTTCATTGAGAACAGGTTATCTATCTTAACAAAAACTTATTTTTAAACCAAAATTTTAGTTTGGTATTACTGTATTTTTAATACTGTAGCTAATTTTAATAAGACCTTATCAATAAACCTATCTACCCCAGTCAGTTTTGACTCAAAAGTAAGATTTTCATAAACCTTTTATAACCTCTAATAATTTTTTCTATTTTGTAACTTCGTATATCCACTTGATTGTGTTTTATGTTTTTAAAATGTCTTTAATTTAAAACAATCCCTCAAAACCTCTTAACTAGGCTACTGTGTTTCCCGTCAGAAAATGTTTGTTTTCTAAAAATCTGTGGATTCCAGGCCGGGGGCGGTGGCTCACGCCTGTAATCCCAGCACTTTGGGAGGCTGAGGCGGGCGGATCACGAGGTCAGGAGATCGAGACCATCCTGGCTAACACGGTGAAACCCCATCTCTACTAAAAATACAAAAAATTAACCGGGCGTGGTGGCGGCACCTGTAGTCCCAGCTACTCGGGAGGCTGAGGCAGGAGGATGATGTGAACCCAGGAGGCGGAGCTTGCACTGAGCCTAGATCGCGCCACTGCACTCCAGTCTGGGCAACAGAGTAAGCGTACATCTCAGAAAAAACAAAAACAAAACAAAACAAAACAAAAAAACTCTGGATTCCAGCTGCTTCAACATTTGATTAAGATTTTCACGCCTCAATGTAGAAGACTTCGGCCTGTCATCTGCCTTTCACAGAACGTCCCACACTGTAACTGGTACCGAGACCTCCTGACATGACGAAGGAAATGCTGCTGCATTTCTTCTAGGTCTATTCTATGGAAGTGTGTATAAAATTGGCCTTGGAAACAGAACATTTTTCTAAACAGAGGAAAATATTTAAGGCCAAAAGCTTGATAGAATCAAAAATGCAAACTGAGTCATAAAACTCTAAAACCAGTTTGTAAAACTGTAGACAAACTGGAGTTGGGGAAAAAATAAATAAATCAGGAAGACATTTTAAGTACGAGTGGCCCATGTGAAGAAGCTGCAGTGAGAAGATGGAAGTGAGCCTACCTTCACCACAGCAGGAAAGGCTGCCTCCCATTCTGGTGAGTTGTCTAACTGGCAGTTCAGTTCAGAACCAGCGGCAGTTGGGGTGGAGACAGGATACGCATCATCACATGACCTCAGCGACAGGTCATAAGAGAATGTTCAAATGAACACAGGAACACGTGCCACACTCTGGGGTCCAACTGCCGCTCTCCAGACCAGTGCACTTTCACAGGACAAGGGGCCACTCAGAGTCTATGCTTCATTTCAAAATCTGAATCCCACACCCACTGTACTAGTCCCTGTGTATGAGACAAACGTTAAATGAGGAAAGAAGACCCGCCTTCCAAATATATTCGATAGTGAAAATTTCAGGGTGAAGAGGGTCAAAACACATTCAGAATAAAATGAGGTTCCTTCCTTGATTTGAAAGACTATCCTCACCCATTTTACTATTCCTGAGTCATCAGCAATTTCTATGTTCAGCAATTTTAAATTTGTTCCAGATGAAAGTTTAAAATGTCTTAGTATAAATTTTTTTTTTTTTTTGAGACAAGAGTCTCATTCTGTCGCCCAGTGGTGCTGGAGTCCAGTGGTGGGATCTTGGCTCACTGCAACCTCCGCCTCCCGAATTCAAGTGATTCTCCTGCCTCAGCCTCCCTAGTAGCTGGAACTACAGGCATGCACCACCACGCCTTGCTAATGTTTATATGTTTAGTAGAGATGGGGTTTCACCGTGTTGGGCAGGCTGGTCTTGAACTCCTGACCTCAGGTGATCCACCCACCTTGGCCTCCCAAAGTGCTGGGATTACAGGAGTGAGCCACTGTGTCCGGCCTAAATTCAATTTTTAAAAGTCCATCTCTAAGAATACAACTGATAGGAATTGTATAAACTCTCTTATCAGCTATCTATATTATCTACTGTTTTTCTCTGTATGCAACTAAGTTGCATACTTACTGATTTCTGAATCTCTCTGAGTTCTTGAGAGATTTCTCTGCCAATGTAAACATGAAAGACTAGCTATTCACTCGGAGATGAAGAAAAGAGAAGCATTATATGTTCAACAATGTGTTCATCTGGAAATACATAAAGGATGATTTTCTAAACGGGGAATTCTGATAAACTCAAACTCCAGGATTAAATGTGTTCGGCTCATCAATCAACACCCAGTCACACCCATTCTTATTATCTCGTCATGAGAATTAGCACTTGGAAGGCAGCTGACAGGTCCTGAAAAAGACAGAACAACTGAAAATTAGAGAATAAAAACGAGAGCATTATCACATTTAAAACAAAGTAGATACCCATTACGAAGTGAAATGGTTCAGTGCAAATTTCCATCACTGCGGATTCATCACAAGCTTTTAGAACTATTTAAGGGCCGGGCGTGGTGGCTCAAGCCTGTAATCCCGGCACTTTGGGAGGCCGAGGCGGGCGGATCACAAGGTCAGGAGATCGAGACCATCTGGCTAACACGGTGAAACCCTGTCTCTACTAAAAAAAAAATACAAAAAACTAGCCGGGCGAGGTGGCGGGCGCCTGTAGTCCCAGCTACTCGAGAGGCTGAGGCAGGAGAATGGCGTGAACCCGGGAGGCGGAGCTTGCAGTGAGCTGAGATCTGGCCACTGCACTCCAGCTTGGGGGACAGAATAAGACTCCTTCTCAAAAAAAAAAAAAAAAAAAGAACTATTTAATCAAATGGGCATTGATGAGGTATAAAAACTGCATTAATACAGACATTGCAATTTTTTCAGGGACTACCTAATTAAGAAGGTGACTGACAGGATTTGGGAAGGAACAGGTAATATTACCTGTCTAAATGGGGAATTATAATTGTTAACAACTGAACAGAAAAAATGTGTGTTTGTTTGCACATAATATACATATACGTGGATATATACACATACATATATATACATAAATGTGTATGCATGAGACAGAGAAAGAGAGACAGTGGAGAGACTTTAAAAACATTGGAAAACAGATTCACATCTCCAGTGCAAACTGAGGAGTAATTTTTTTAAAAAAATAGAGAATACATTAAATGAAAAAACAAAATCATCTCATTAGAGGAACAGCATTTAAAAGCAACTTTTAAAAGAGCAGCTTAGACTTTCATTTATAGGGAACAGTTGAAACGAGCAAAAGGCTTTCCTTCCCGCTGCCACCTGAGTGTTTACAGGGAATGAAAACTAAATGGGTCTTTCACACTGGCAGGCAAAGCCCTTAAAAAGCTTTGTCACGGCGTCAGTGCTATGTGATTGCTCAATTAATAAATCTGGAAAAATGTACACAAACTAAACAGCCGTTACTTCCAGAGGCGGGAACTGGCAGGCTGCAGAAGAGGGAAAGGCGGAAACCCAGATTTCAGTGTGTCTTCTTCTGTACCTTGTGAATGTGCTACAAGTATGTTATTCCTGGTGCGTTTACTGGGAATTTATTCATTTTCTTAATGAATACCCCAAAATGCTGGTAGAAAACAACCATTTTGTTTTGTCGATGCTTCACGGGGATAGGAATTCACGCAAGACACAGGAAAGATAGCTTCTTGCTATGTGTTGATGTCTGCGGACTGCAGAGAAGGCTCACTGGCTGGGGCTGAATCAGCAGCAAGGGGCTGGGATCATCCAGAGGGGACATTACTCCCCGGGTCTGCCGGGGTCACTGGGCTTGGCTGGAGAACCTACAGGAGACTCTCTGGTGTTCTGGGCTTCCAAGCAGCCGGGCAATCGCAGGTCATTTCAGAGCCTTGACTTGGTGGCCAAGGGCGCCACAGGTGAGTGACTGGAGTAAAGCAGGCAGAGGCTCGTGGCCTTTTGAAACATAGCTTGGGAAGTTTCTCAGCATCCCCTCCACGTCACCTGTCAGGGACAAGTGAGCACGAGTGCCCGGCCCCATGAGAAGAGGCATAGACGCCCACCTCTCAAGAGGAGAATAGCAGAGAAATTGCAGATATGTTTAAAAAGCCACATGCAAATTCCTGTTTGAAAATCTCCAGCACAGAGATACCTGTCAAACATGGGATAAAAGACCTGCCGCTCTATGACCCAGACCAAGGGTAAGACAAGTGTGCGTTTTCCTGCTGCTTCAGCCACTGTGAGTTGACTGACAAGTACACACACACATTCAGGGAACCGGAGGGTCATGGAGTAACAGGGTAATGAAAGCTAACGTAGACCTGAAGTGCTGCTCTACAAAGGAAGCATTTCATTCACTCTGTTAACTTAAAAAAAATCACAACATTCATACATTTGGAAAACAAGAGGAGACTTTTTTTCTTCGCTTCATTTTAGGTTCAGGGGCTTCATGTGCAGGTTTGTTACATGGTTACATCGTGTCGCTAAGGCCTGGTATAAGACTTCATTAAACTAAAGAGCTTCTGGCACAACCAGAGACTTGATTTCTTATGAAAGTTTATAGCGCGCAAGGTGGCCATCCTGCAGGCTGGGACGCGTGCTTCCTGCCAGGGCCAGAGCCTGGCACATGGAAGGAGGGGGAGTTGGGGCAGGAGCTTTACGCTGGACAGGCTGGCTGAATAGAAACCTTCCACAGGTTACAGGAGGAGCTGTGAACATTCGTGAGGATGGTCCTGATGCATGTATACCAAACAAACATACATGCAACATATGACCCATGTCACCATGGGGTGGAGACCTAATATTTAAATGTATTACAATTAGGCCCCATACCGCAAAAGGTCTTCAGGACACAAAGGCACACAAGTGCACGGCCTCTGTAAACTGGCCAGAGCCAGCCCGTGGCGGGTGGTCTCTTCCCAGGAGTGAGTTACTGAAACCGGTTTCCTGTCCAGTTGGAGCTGCAGTTACGGCTGCTGGAACAGGGCTTGGGGGCCAGTTACTCAGTGTCTGGTGGTGCGCTACAACTGTTACTAGTGCCGATTTAGCTGCTAGAGAAAAAGAAAGTCTGTGGCAGTCGGAACAGTTTATTCCTTGTTTAGGGGTGTGACTCAGCCCCTGCCTGGCATGGCTGTAGGTGCTGCTTGCACGTTGGTACTTTACTGCCACAGAATCTGTTCTGTCAGTCTGGTGACCTTGATTGGAACATGCTGCTGGACATTGGCTGTGTCTACACATGAAAGGAAGGGACAGAACGAGGCATCAGGTCGCCCATCCGCCATGGCCTGATGCCCGGCACTGAGCAGGTGTGGAGAGGCCTGGGGCAGGCTGGAGTGACGGGATGGTCCACAGGAGCCTCACTCTGGGAGCAGCTGCCTCAGCTCATGGCTCCACCGCCCAGCTGCACTCATCTACAAGCCAGTGCTTCCATCTGAAAAACCCGACAGCCTATCCTGTTCCCAGTGCCCTGAGTTTAAGAATCTCTCTGCCGGCCGGGCGCGGTGGCTCAAGCCTGTAATCCCAGCACGTTGGGAGGCCGAGACGGGCGGATCACGAGGTCAGGAGATCGAGACCGTCCTGGCTAACACGGTGAAACCCCGTCTCTACTAAAAATACAAAAAACTAGCCGGGCGAGGTGGCGGGCGCCTGTAGTCCCAGCTACTCTGGAGGCTGAGGCAGGAGAATGGCGTAAACCCGGGAGGCGGAGCTTGCAGTGAGCTGACATCCGGCCACTGCACTCCAGCCCGGGCGACACAGCAAGACTCCGTCTCAAAAAAAAAAAAAGAATCTCTCTGCCAAACCATCAAGAAAACCCTGGGCTCTGCAGATGCATGAACAGTCTAGTGCATACACTGGGCACTCAATAAATGCCAAGGACAGCTACCTCCCTGGTGCCCAATGAGAACAACAGTCACCATCATGGCAGTGCAGTCTCAGTTCCAGACTTAAATTCCTTCTTCCCAACACGTGGAGCAGGGGACGCAGTGTGGGGTGGAGGGCCTCTGCAGACACCTCTCCTCCTGGGCCCCCAGCCAGGAGTGACCTGGAGGAGCAGTGGGAGGAGGAGCAGAGATGGGAGCCAGTCCTGGCCTCGGAGGCGCCACCATCCCTGCACACACAGGCACAGCCCTCTTCTTCTAGAGGCTCTTCCTCCAACACCCGGCCTGAGCCCCACTGGAGAACACGGACATCCCTCCCCTACTCTGTGCGGGGAAACGGAGTCCCAGCACTCGCCTCTCACACACATGGTGGAACTGTGACCAGGACCCAAGTCTCCTGACACCCCTACAGCGACATGCAGCCCTCTGCCGTGGGTGGGGAAGGGGTCCAGGCACAGTTGAGGTTTGGGGGAAGGAGGTCTTCTGGAAATGTTCCCAGGGTTCCCGAGGATGGTGGTGACTCAGTGCCCACAGGAGAAATCAGATGATCCCACGCCCTCCTCAAAAGAGACCTGGGGCTCAGACACTGATGAAGACGCCTCTGGATGAAGCTGCTTGATGGTTTGGGCAGAGAAATGCTTAAACTCAGGACACTAAAAATGGGACAGGCTGTTGGGTTTTCCAGATGTAGACAATGGGCAGAGGGCTCAAGAGATGCCATTCCAATGAGATGCAACTGGTCAGCAAGCCCAGGAAAAGATGCCCGGCAGCACTGTCACCAGGGAAAGGCGAGTCAGAGGCACAGTGAGATGGCACTGTGCACCCACTAGATGGCCAGAGTTAGACACGCACCAGAGTAACATGGGGTGGTGGGGATGTGATAAACACTGACCCCCGTACACTGCTGCTGGGAATGGAACATGGTTCAATCACTGCAGAAAACAGCCTGGCAGCTCCCCCTCAGAAAACAAAACAATTACCCAGCAATTTCACGCCTGGGGCCTAGGTACCTACCCTGAAAGGACACAAACACATCACAGCCTTGAGCACATCACATCCCCCCATATGCCTCCACTTCCTGGGCCCGACACAAACACATTCCTCCATATATTTCAAAGAAAAACAACACCTGGAGAACCTCCGATAAGGTTACAACTGTTTGTAAAAGCGCAGGAACCAATAAGAAAGCTGCTAAAAGCATAATTTAAAATGTAAGCCAATTGTAATGCCTTGTTCCTCTGTAACCTGACAAGTCCTGTTTACCTCAAGCTATAAAAAGCAAGCGCACGCATTGTTCGGGGCCCTCTTGTATGTTGTAGAACGGAGGGACCAAGTTCGAACTTGTATTAAAGATCCTTGCCGCTTGGCTTTGACTCTGGACTCTGGTGGTCTTCTTCGGGGAATAAACGGTCTGGGCATAACACCCAAGAGAACCAAAAACACAGACTCAGCTATTTGGAATGGGAATGTCCCTGACAGCACTTTTCATAATCACCAAAGGGTGGAAGGCACCCATATGTCTGTCCCCAGATGAACGGGTGATGGAACACTTCACCCCTCACAGGAAGGGGGCCTGACACATTCCACAGGGTGGAGGAACCCAGAAGACCTTATGCTGAGTGGCAGAAGCCAGACAAAAGTCCAGATGAAATGTCCACAAGAGGCCAGGCCACACAGACAGAACCCAGGGCCGGGGGAGGCAGGGAGCAGGGAGCAACTGTTCAATAGGTATGGTTTCCTTTTGGGGTCGTGGAAATGTCTTGGAACTACACAGAGGCGATGCCTGTGCAAGGCTGTGACGGTGCTGAATGCCACAAATCACCCACTGAAAAATGGATAATTTCATGTTATGTGAATTTCATCTCAATAATAAAAGTAAGCCACAATTATTTGTCACCCTGATTCCCCCTCCTTGCCCCCCAGCTGCTGGGCCCACCACCAGCCGCTTCTGTGCGGCCAGGACAAGAGCAGAAGAACCAGTGTGCAGGAGCGTGTGCAGGCACACCCCCGAGCACCCCCAGCCCCGTGTCCTCTGTACTGCAAGCCTCCCTTGAGGTGAGAAGGGCTGTGTGACCCGATCCCGCGGAACACAGGCAAAGTGACAGCGGCCTCTCCCAGACCTCAAAGCTCCTCAAGACTCAGGCTCCTCGAGGCTCTGTGCTCTCCTGCGCACATGCCCGGGTACATGGGCTGTAGTCCATCAGTCCCAGTCCCAGAGTCCATCAGTCCCAGTCCCAGGCCACCAGCCCCAGAGCCTGGAGGACATGCCAGGCTGTGCCACAAGCAGGAAATGAGTGGATGGTGTTAGCTCCCGAGACTGGGGGTGTTCCTGTCCCCAAGTACGGTCTCACCTGCCCTCACAGGTACCGGTGGTCTGGAGGCTGGACGAGCAAAGAAGATTCGAACCCTTCCTGGGTCACGACTTTTCAAAGCTCTGTGGGGCGTCCTGTGTGTGACCTGCCAGAGGAGTCTCCTGCAGACGACCTGGGGGCTGCCCACTGGTGCTGGGTCCCACAGCCAAGGCTGGCCCCCCACCATGGCAGAGCACCGTGCCCACGTCACCAAGTACCTGTGAGCCCTGTTTCTCCAGGTGAGGAGGGCCGGGCCCAGAGCCCCACTTTGGCTCAGTGTCAGGCTGGAAGGCAGCCCGGGCTTCCCGGGGTGCAGCAGACACCCCACAGGCCATGGTGGAGGAGCAGGAGAGGGAGCAGACCAGCACAACACCCCTGGCCCACCCAGGACCAGACCTCAGCTGCCAGGTCTGTGCTGGCTTCAGTGGCAATAAAAGTGTGAGGAAGAAACCGTGAGCCCTCTCCCTCCCTCCCCCACCCCAGCTTATTTCTCGAGGCAGCGGCTGGAGCTCGGCCTCTGTGGGGCCAGAGGCAGGAGGAAGGGAAGATATGGGCAGGGAGGGGACAGGAGAGCCTTTGTCAGCATTCAGGTAGTGCAGAGGGTGGGGGTCCTGGAGACCAGGCAGGGAAGAAATGTAACCAAGTGTGGAGGGGTGAGGCGCAGGCCTCTCACTGTCAGGCCCGAGCTGGTAAGTTTCAGCTCCCTATTGTTCTCTGGGAGGTTTCCCGAGAAGCCAACTCCATTGACACAAATGTAACTTTCTTTAAGGCTGGGAGGGTCAATTTCTATGTTTATTCAAGGAAGCAGCAAACTTCTTCTATGGGAGAATTTGCCACTTTCAGCCTCATGAGGGAAGTGTGAACGTGGTGCCCTTCCCCCCTCTCCACAGGATAAGGTGAGATGTGGTACTGGCAGCCTGGGAGAGCCAGCAACACAGAGGAACTGGAGCCCCAAAGAATCCAATTTTCCCCCAAAGAAATGATGCCCGGGATCACATTCACCTCTAACAAGGGGAAGCCATGGACCTGTGCTGGGGGCCCTGGGGTGAGGTTGGATGTGGGTTCTGGGCCTCCGTGGGGAAAGTCCCTGTTCTCTCCCCATCCGCAGCTGCCTCTTGAGTTCTGGCCTGCACCCAGCCACGTGAGATGGAGGAAGGGAAGCCCATGGGGCCTTGGAGTGGGAGAGCCCAGGAAGCTGGGCCTGGGGTGCCCCGGAGCCAGCCCCCTCTTTCTCCTGTGTCCTGGCTGAGCTCAGGGCTGAATCAGTGATCTGCCCATCACTCAGCAGATCTCAAAAAGTGAAGTCACCCTGGCAGGCAGGAGGAGGAGGAGTTGCCAAGATGGGATGGCTGGCACTTGGCCAACTGCTATGTCCAGAGCCAGCCTGCTGAGGGGTAGGTGGTGTGGGCAGCCAGCCCAAGAGAGGTACCCTAAACCACTGGACCCTCTACTGACTGCCACCCACCCCCGCCAGTCCTTACAGAGCTGGACTTGGCCACAGGGAGCTCCCTTGGGTGCATACAAGCCCCGTTTCTGTTACTAGCAGCTACCCAGGCTTCACACTCAGGCCTATGCCCAGGGAGGGGACACTGTAGGTAGAGAGGGGCTGAGGGGGACTTTGGGTAATAAACAAGCTCCTGTGACAGTCCCCCAGGAGAATGAACAGGGAAGGGGGTGGGCGTGAATATCATCCCCCGCCCCGCCCCCGCCACCTCTCAGGAACCACTCTGGCCACATCTTGGCTGCTGCACAGACTGGATGCCTGGCTCCGCTCTGTGTCCACCTCAAGGCCCATCTTAAATATTACTAGATGACTAG
The DNA here is from genome assembly GCF_009764315.1 of Trachypithecus francoisi. Taxonomy (NCBI): domain Eukaryota; kingdom Metazoa; phylum Chordata; class Mammalia; order Primates; family Cercopithecidae; genus Trachypithecus; species Trachypithecus francoisi. Next base: position 114,099,860 of record NW_022681465.1, on the reverse strand, counting down.
TAATATTTAATGGATTCATTCTCTGACAATTATATATTCCAACCAAGGTATTAGGCAAAATTCTAAGGCAGATGACATTTATCTTTGGGATTCCCTAAGAATCAATTTCTTGGCCAGGCATGGTGGCTCACACCTGTAATCCCAGCACTTTGTGAGGGCAAGGCGGGCAGATAACTCAAGGGCAGGAGTTTGAGACCAGTCTGGCTAATATGGTGAAACCCCATCTACTAAAAATACAAAAATTAGCCAGGTGTGGTGGCACGTGCCTGTAATCCGAGCTACACGGGAGGCTGAGGTGAGGCAGGAGAATGGCTCGAACCCGCGAGCAGAGGTTGCAGTGAGCAGAGATGGAGCCACTGCACTTCAGCCTGGGCAGTGAGACTCCATCTCAAAAAAATAAAATAAATAAAAATTAAAAAAAAAAAAAAAGGAAAAGAAAATAATCGATTTACTATTTTTATTCCTGTTGCCCCAAAATAATAGATTTGGAAAAAGATCTGATACTCATTCATTCTAAAAAGTTAATTAGTTATTCCCCTCCACCAAAATCTTATGTTTTATAAAAAGAAACATATTGGAAGTGTGGAACCTTCATAACTAAACTGATAATGCAAGTACAAATGGTTACAGCAGGGAGCAACTTACCTCAGTGTCATGCTGGTCCCCTGACTAATCTTACAAAGCAGTTTCTGACCCACAGAATAGTAATGAAAAATAAAAGTACATTAATTATTTGCTATTTCTAGATTCTAGGAGAAAGGTAATCTTACAGTTTATGGGTAGTTGGCTAATTTTATGTGGCTAAAATGAAGAGTAAGGGGCAGCATTAGCTAAGAATGTGCCTTAAGGGGTAATGGAGACAAATTTAAGCCTTTTGGCCTTTAGTATGATGCTAAAGAAAGAAAATTTTAAAAATATCCAAATATAGCGATATGGTCATGTTGGCATTTCCGATGTTTAAGTACAAATCACTGGTGTTAAATATTTAAGACACATCTGAAAAGATGACTGTCAGGATAATATATTGTGTGGGATGAGGCACGGCAATATGGGAGTAGAAGAAGGTTTCTAATGTAATTTTATATACAGTGAACTAATATTCTCAGCAACTAGGAATAGAGGGAGAACTTCCTCTGCTTGATAAAGAGCATCCATCCCAAACCTACAAGTAACATCATACTTACTGGTGAGAAACTACAGCTTTCTTGCTAAGATCAGGAACAAGACAAAGATGTCTCCCTTACCACTCCTTTTCAACATTATACTGAAGTACTAGCTAATGCAATAAGAAAGAGAAATAAAAGCTATACAGATTGGGAAGGAAGAAATAAAACTGTCTTTGCGGACAGATGTAGAAAATCTGAAAGAAAACTGACAAATCTGGATTATAAGAAAAAGCTTGATTAACAAAAGTCAATTGTTCTGTAACACACCAGCAATGAACAATTGGAGTTTTCAATTAAAAACATAATACTATTTATATTACCACCTCCCCCTCCAAAGAAGAGGAAGAAAGACTTAGGTATCTTAGGTATAAATCTTACAAAAGGTGTACGAGATCTTTATGAGGAAAATTATAAAACTCTGATGAAAGAATCAAAGAATTAAATAGATGAAACATATTGTTTGTTCGTGGATAGGAATATTCAATACTAAGATGTTAGGTATAGGAGAAGGAGGTAGAGGTTAAAATAAAAATAATAATTAAAAAGCAAAAAAACCCAGAGGAAAAGTATTTTAAAATGAAAAAAACGAAAAACATTTAGGTCATCCCTACTTGACTTATAATTCAACACTGTCACAATCAAAATCCCAGCTATTTTTTTGTGGCTACTGACAAGCTGATCCTAAAGCTCATATGGAGAGGCAAAAGATCTAGATGAACGAAACAAAATAGGACACCCCAAAATAGACTGAAGAGACAGAATCATTTGATCTTTGATAAAGGAACAAAGACAATTCAATGGAGAAAGGATAGTCTTTTAAACAGATGGTGCTGGAACAACAGGAAGTCCACATGCCAAAAAAAAATCTAGACACAAACCTTATACCCTTCACAAAAATTACCTCAAAATGGATCACAGACTTAAATATAAAACACAAAACTATAAAACTTCTAGAAGATAACACAGGAGCAAATCTAGCTGATTTGGGGACTGGCAATAACTTTTTAGATGCAACACTGAAGGTATGAACCACGATAGAAAGTGCTGGTAAACTGGATTTTGTTAAAAGTAAAACACTTCTGTTCTGCAACAGACACTGTCAAAAGAATGAGAAAACAAGCCACAGATCATAAGAAAATATTTGCAAAACAAAGGGACACATCTGATAAAGGAGTGTAAGTCAAAACAATGAAGAACTCCTAAAATTCAACAATAAGAAAATAAAAATCCAATTTAAAAAATGAGCAAAAAGGCTGGGCATGGTGGCTCATGCCTGTAATCCCAGCACTTCTGGAGGCCAAGGAGGGCAGATCACTTGAGGTCAGGAGTTCAAGACCAGCCTGGCCAACATGGTGAAACCCTGTCTCTACTAAAAACAAAAATTAGCTGGGCGTGGTGATGCACATCTGTAGTCCTAGCTACACAGGAGGCTGAGACAGGAGAATTGCTTGAACACGGGAGATGGAAGTTGCAGTAAGCTGAGATCGTGCCACTGCACTCCAGCCTCGGCAACAGAATGAGACTCCAAAAAAAAAAGAGCAAAAGATCTGAACAGACACCTCACTAGAGATATATACAGGGGCAAGTAAGCATCTGAACAGATGCACTCTTTCTCTCTCTGTATATGTATCTATATGTCTATATATCTGCATTAGAGATTTGCAAATTAAAACAACAGTAAAAGCCAGGCACAGCAGTCCATGCCAGTAGTCCCAGGAGGTTAAAAGCAGAACTGCTTGAGCCCAGGAGTTTGAGGCTAACCTGGGCAACCTATCAAGACTCCATCTCTTAAACATACACACACCCACACACACCAAAATATACCACTATACACCTGTCAGAATGGCTACAATTCAAAAATGTGACAACAGTAAAATGCTAGAGAGGATGTGGAAAAACCTGAACTCTCATTCATTGCTGGTGGGAGTTCAAAATGGAACAGCCACTATGAAAGACAGTTTTGCAGTTTCTCACAAAACTAAATACACTCTTACCATACTCTCCAGCATTCATGCTCCTTGTTATTTACCCAAATTGGCTGAAATTTACGTGCACAAAAAGTCCTCCATGGATGTTTATAGCAGCTTTATTAATTGCTGCCAAAGCTTAGAAGCAACCAAGATGTCCTTCAATAGGCTCATGGATAAACAAAATGTGGGACATCCACACAGTGGAACATTATTTGGTGCTAAAATGAGCTATCAAGCCATGACATGGAGCAACCTTAAATGCACATTACTACGTTAAAGAGGCCAACTGAATAGGTTACATGCTGTATCATTCCAACTATACATTGGTAAAGGCAAAATATGAAGACTATAAAAAGATCAGTGTTTGCCAGGGGCTTGGGGAGAGAGGGATGAGTAGTGGAACAAAGGGATTTTTTGAGCAGTGAAATTATTCCATACGATACTATAATAGCAGATCCATGTCACTATACACTGTCAAAACCAACAGAACACAGAACACCAAGAAAGAACCCTAATGTAAGCAACAGACTTTGGGGAATGGTGATGTCCAATGTTTCACTGATTTTAACAAATATGCCACTCTGGGGGATGTCGACAGTAGAAAGGCTATCAAATGTGGGGACAGGAGTATATGAGATGCTACAGTAGGGGAGGCTACGTGTGAGGGTTGAGGGTACAGGAACTCTGTACTCTCCAATCAGTTTTGCCTAAAAACGTATCATTATATAAACTGAACTAATGTTAACGTCCAGTTATAAGCTTTTTATCATTCTTTACAGATTTTACCCACTCTAAAACATGTAAAAAATAAAGTTTTGTTCAAAATTTTCGAGTCCAAACTTACTAGCTGTACTGTGTGATGGGTTCTATATTCATCTTCAATCCGAGTGCGCTGTTGGATTTTTTCATTGTGTTTTGCAATACATATTTCCTGTAAATACATAAAATATGTTTTAATACAAGTGAAACTTGAAAGACTCTGAACACCACACCAAGGTTAAGTTTTGATCTTAATATATACCACCTACAGAACAAAGTATCACACTGACCACCTCTTGTTTCTTAGCTGGACTACTGAAGCTGTAAAAGCCAAGTAATCAGGATCTTACAAAAAGACTCCTCTATTAAACTGTTACCTTCTATAGACCACCTGGTTTCTCTTTTTTGAAGAAGGAGAGGTGGGGCAACGTGGACTGAAGGGGGTTGTCCCAAAAGGTCTCTTTTAGAAGATTCCATGTCTCATTATACTTTTTCTGAGAGACGGGGTCTCACTATGTTGCCCAGACTGGTCTTGAACTCCGAGCCTCAAGTAATCCCCTTGCCTCAGCCTCCTGAATTACTGGGATTACAGGTATGAGTCATGGCACCTGGCTTCATTATACTCTTTAAACATGTCTGGGCAAAAAAGAATAGCAAAGTATTTACTTATATAAAATATGTATTGTTAAGCTCTCTCTGACAATTTAAAGACCATGAATTTTTTGTCCAGACTGGCTTAAACAGTATGGGATCTGAATCTTTTGGTCACAGACATAAGAGCTGTAAGAGACTTGGAAGACTAGAAAGTCAAAATTATCAAAATTATTTGGAAACTATTTTTAAAAAGCATATATTTTCCAATCACAATATAAAACAAGATTTTTACAATAACTATGAGATATGCACTACTTTATAAAATAATGCACTATATTCTGGCAACTTTTTACCAGCACCAAGCTAAATCTTCATTACCCTGTGTCCTTTCCTAAGTAAACGATTTGGAGAAGTTTTCCAGATAAAAGGGTTAGTCTCCAACATTCCAAAGCAATACTAAAATGATCTGTCTTTTTTTTTTTTTGAGATGGAGTCTCACTCTGTTGCCCAGGCTGGAGTGCGGTGGCATAATCTCTGGCTTACTGCAACCTCCGCCTCCCAGGTTCAAGAGATTCTCCCACTTCAGGCTCCCATGCCTGGCTAATTTTTGTATTTTTAGTAGAAATGGGGTTTCACCATGTTGGCCAGGTTGTTCTTGAACTCCTGACCTCAAGTGATTCGCCTACCTTGCCCTCCCAAAGTGCTGGGATTACAGGCGTGAGCCACCATGCTCAGCCTAAAATGATCACTCTTTGAATCCGAGAAAGTCAAAAAATAACCTTTGAAGTCAGTAAACTGTATTTTAAAGCAAAATGTCATTTTTTACATCACGTTCTTTACTCAGTCTGGTTCACTCTGTTGCCTAGCGAGAATCTATCCAGCAAACAAAGGGCGCATTAGATAGCATCATGACAAGGTGATACAGTAACTCAGGTCTCTGAGTGTCACAGACCTAGGACAGAATCTTACCCCTGCTCCATATTAGCTGCTTTTCCTTAGGTGATTTATGTCACTACTAGTAGCGTTGGTTCCCTTGCTTATAAATGAGGATACAGGTTCACAACCCCTTATCTAGAACAGAGGTCAGACATGTTTTGAAATTCAAAGTTTTTTGATAATTTACAGAATGGTGGTAAGTTGTACATACCATATATATCCAAGATCTGAAACCATATCCCATAATAAGTAATAATAGTGAAATGAATTGTCAAAGTGAAAATAAGACAATAAATAACTTCATGATAGCACAGGTCTGGTTTTGCCACCAAGTGAAGTATGAAAATGATTCTAATTTTCTGAGCGCTCTAGATTTCATTTGACTACTGGGAGGATTAAAGAAGATAAAAAACAAAGAAAATCGTTATTTTTGCTACTCTTCTTGAAATGTTTAATCACAAAGCATTGACTTTACCAGCACAGCTGGAGACCACCTATCTCCACTCTTTCAAGGGGTGAGGCAGGACATGAACTGTGTATGCAATCTTAGGATGAGTGCCAGAGAAACCAAGAAGCCAGTGCCCTTGGGCATGTCAACATGTAAACGAGGCAATATAGGATTATGTTACATGGGGAGGCATTTGTTTTTCCTTGTATATTTGATCTTCTCAGTAGCTTTTCTTTTAGGACTTAGTGTTTCTCATTCCCTATCTTTTCACCACCCTTCCTTATTTCACTCCTCCTTCCCTCTGCAGTTCTGCCACCTCAGTTGCTGGGCTTGGGGTACAAGCATACAAGTGTAAATGGAGAGATTCTCCAGTACTGGGTTTCCCTACTTCAGATTTAGATTAACATAGAAATGAAGACTGAAGAATACTGATTAAATTGATATGAGCTAACACTTACCAACAAGGGAAGAGCTGGTATTAAGCTGGTATTAAGTTCAGCCTGAGGCTCTTAATGCTGCTAGAAGAGTACAACAGCTTTGTGGGACATGGTCACCAAGGTTGCTCCTCTTCACCCCTCACCTGTACAGTTTCCTTTGCTATTCCATCAGTCACTGCTCTAGACCTCTGCTGCACTCCTTTCTCAGACCACTGAGATCTACTTCTTGCCCCCAACTTTTCTCAAAACTCTCAACATAAGGCCCCAACAGTCTACCAATATTAGATGTCATGGAGTCATTTCTTTCTCCCTTTACCTTTCTGGAACACCTAAGCCTGCTGACCACCCGGTTGTGTGGAATCATCATCTTCACTTCTGTGACTTCAAGCTCTCCTGCTTCTTCCAACTGCGATTATTTTCTCTTTGATCCCTTTCTTCTGCACACACTCTCAAATGTTCCCCAGCGTTCTTTCCTTAGAGCCTTTCACCTTGCACTACATCATAGCAGCTCAGTCTTTCATGACCTGTGCCCTTTACAATGTTTTCTCACCCCTAGCCAAGAACGTTTTGCTTCCTGAATTACAAATATTAAATATAATGAAGGTTTTTCTTCCTCAAACTATGTATCTACCCTGCTCCACCACCTTCCCTTGCTCTCTCCTATCAGCCTCCCACCTCCACCCCATCATTCCTAAGAATATCCTTCTCAGGCTGGGCACAGTGGCTCACACCTGCAATCCCAGCACTTTGGGAGGCTGAGGATTGCTTGAGCTCAGGAGTTTGAGACCAGCCTGGGCAACATAGTGAGCTCCTGTCTCTATAAAAACTAAGTAAAATATTTTTAAAAATCACCTGCTCACTGTGTTCTTCTGAGACCATCTCATACACTCTTATAAGACCCAGGTGCCCAATTGTCTCAACTGTTTTACAGCCATCTCTACCTGGATGCCCAAGACCTCTTATATGCAAGTCTAAAACTCAGCTCATCACCTCCCACCCATATGTGCTCCTCCTCTGGGTTTTCCATCTTGGTTGGTGACACCACCATCTATCTCAATGCCCAATCCAGAAACCAGATAGCTGATAGAGAATGGCTCTTCCTCCCTCCTTCACCACATCACTAAATCCTACTAACTTTTTCTGCAAAGTGTCAGATCTAGACAGTTCAAGATCTGTCCATTTCTTAGCCTGCACAGGTACTCACTTACTTCATAGTCTTAACCTCTCAACGTTATTGAGGTGGAGGATAATGACACCTTCCAATCAGAACCTTTCCATGTCTTCTCCCTCTAACCTATTTTTCATGTTGCCTTATCTTGCTAAAATGTGAATCTGTTCATATTACCCCTATGCTTAACTTATACTACAGACAAAGCTCAGGCTTGTTAATGTGGTATGTAAAATTTCCTGTAACCTGGTCCCTGCCCTGCAGCATGTCTTACAATGTAGAATGCTCTGACAAACCATCCTGTTTTCCACTTCAGTGTTTTTGCTAAGCACTATTCTGTCCTGCTTGTAATTACCCCAACACCATCAATCTGGCCAATTTTTATTCAGATGTTAAAAGCCAATACAAGTGTCATCTCTTCAGAGAAGCCTTTCCTCACTCCCTGCTCTGGCTCTGTTTTTGGCCAGCAGAACACTCATCTGTTCACCTGGTTTGCCTTCTCTACAAGACTGGGAGGAGGAGGGACTATGCTATGCTCATCTTTGTATCCTAAGTCTAACAATGTGCCTAGCATACTGGTGAATTAAAATGAAATCAGACTTTCAATTAAGTCTGAATTGCATAGCATTTTCAAAAACTTGCAGGTTTGCAAATTCCGAATCTCAAAAGTACTGCATTATACACCTAAAAGTAATATATAAAATACTACTAATATTCCTAAAAAGTGTGCTCTTCTAAAATCTTATTTACTTTTCATTCTCCCCTAAAACTGTTCTATAGGACCTGCTGAAATCACTGCAATTTGCAATTTTTTTTATTTTAGATGGAGTTTCTTTTTTTTTTTTTTTTTTTTTTGAGACGGAGTCTCAGTCTGTCACCCGGGCTGGAGTGCTGTGGCCGGATCTCAGCTCACTGCAAGCTCCGCCTCCCGGGTAGCTGGGACTACAGGCGCTGCTACCTCGCCCGGCTAGTTTTTTGTAGTTTTTAGTAGAGACGGGGTTTCACCGTGTTAGCCAGGATGGTCTCGATCTCCTGACCTCGTGATCCGCCCGCCTCGGCCTCCCAAAGTGCTGGGATTACAGGCTTGAGCCACCGCGCCCGGCCTTAGATGGAGTTTCACTCTTGTTGCCCAGACTGGAGTGCAATGGTGCCATCTCAGCTCACTGCAACCTCTGTCTCCTGGGTTCAAGTGATTCTCCTGCCTCAGCCTCCCAAGTAGCTGGGATTACAGGCGCATGCCACCATGCCTCGCTAATTTTTTGTATTTTTAGTAGAGATGGGGTTTCACCATGTTGGCTGGTCTCGAACTCCTGACCTCAGGTGATCCACCCGTCCCAGCCTCCCAAAGTGCTGAGATTACAGGCATGAGCCACCATGCTCAGCCTGCAATGTTTACCTGGTTGGTGCAGACTGGAACATGAAATGAAGCTCACAACTAGGGCTGATACAGCAGTGGGTTTCAATTACCATTATCACGGGGAAATTATGTGCAAAGGCACATAATTATGTGAAAGTCATGGCTCTGGATGGCAAGGTAACTGTTCTGTTGATGGACAATGTGATAGAAGGTCCTGGGTTCCTGACTTACTATGGAGACATGTCTGCCTGAGTTTCTTTAATGTGCAAGAGCTATCTATTTCAAAAAGCAAAGGTATTGATTTTCTGTGGAATAAGGAAGTGGTAGCCGTGGAATAAGGAAGTGGTAGTCTTGGAATGCAGTGAAGAGCAGGAAGGTGGGTTCTCAGAGAACATGGCATATTTTATAATATTTGAGCTTAAAGCAAATCAGTACCACACAGTCATCAGTTTGGTCTAGGTTGGAGAGCTAGTTCCAGAGTTCAACTCTGCACTTACAGTGACTAGAAACAGCTCCATGATAGTTAACATCTGGACTAGAGTGCAAAACATTTTTTAAGACACAGGAAGAATCACATTTACACAAAATGAGCTATTCCAAATACCAAGAATCAAACATTTTGAAATGTAATCAAAGTTAAATAAAGAAATAACAATCTATAAAACTCCTTTAAGATTAAGGTCAGAATTACAGCTTGTAAAAAACATCCCTGGGCCTCCTTAAACAAAAAGGGAGCCAGGAATCGCATTATTAGGGATCCTGTAGTCGTGCCCTTTAGCAGAGTCAGTGTTAGTGTTTCTTGAGGTAAAGAGAACACTATTGGCTGTTCCAATGTGTTTAAGAGGGCAATTCTCAGAGCACTATAAATGCATTGAGCCCTGATAAGAGATTGCGCTTAGTTTTAAAACATATGCACGTTTTAAGGACAAAACAGATGAGAATAGTAGATATGGATAAAAGAATAAATAATGAACAAAAGCAATATTTAAATACCTTTTTATTTCTGAGGTAGGATTTCTTGGCGGAAACCCGTCCACGTCTTGCTTCCAGCTGGCGTGCTTTCTGCTGAAGTTTCTGCAGCTCTTCTCTCTGTAAGTATGCAGATGCTGCCATCTCTTCCTTCTCCAGCATTGCCTCCATGCTTTCGTAAGTGTCATAGTACACCACTTCATCTCTTTTTTCTGTTATAGAACAGCAAAAAAGAGTAGTGGTAAAGAATATGGGCTAGGGTTTGGACAGAACAGGGTTCTAATCTCATTACTGGCTCTGTAACCTCAGGCAAAGCCACTACCTCTTAAGCTTCTTTGTAAATGGTGATTATTTAATACACCTCATAGAGTGAATGTATGCAAAGTGTTCAGCAGTATCTGGTAAACAGTAAGTGCTCAATAAATGCTCGAAATCACCCCTCCAACACTATCCCTATAGAAAACAATTCTTTAAATGTCTTAACAGAAGAAACACACCTGGTGTCCATATGTATTTTCTCACATATTCAATCTTTTGTGAACTTAAGTGGTTAAATGCACGCCATACCTGATATAAGTCTTTTGATGCTTTCTAGTTGCGCTGTCAATAGTAACTCTTCACACTTCAAGATTTCAAACTGTACTTCATACAACTGAAGTTGCAGGTCATAATAGTCAGCTTCTAACTGATCCAATCGGGCTATGGCTTCTGTACCACCCCGCAAACTCTGCATCTGCATTGAAAATACAAATTAAAATATTTCTAGCTGGTGGGGACAAGAAAAAAAAATCAAGTTAGTATTAAAAATTAATACTAATCAGATAGCATAAACCTACTAAGTAACTGCTCTCAGAAAGAAACTTGTAGGCAGGCCAGGCGCGGTGGCTCAAGCCTGTAATCCCAGCACTTTGGGAGGCCGAGACGGGTGGATCACGAGGTCAGGAGATCGAGATCATCCTGGCTAACACGGTGAAGCCCCGTCTCTACTAAAAAATACAAAAAACTAGCCAGGTGAGGTGGCAGGCGCCTGTAGTCCCAGCTACTCGGGAGGCTGAGGCAGGAGAATGGCGTAAACCCGGGAGGCGGAGCTTGCAGTGAGCTGAGATCTGGCCACTGCACTCCAGCCTGGGGCGACAGAGCGAGACTCCGTCTCAAAAAAAAAAAAAGAAAGAAACTTGTAGGCATGGACTCTAGACTTTAAAAAAAAAAAAAAAAAAAAAAAAAAAAAAAATATATATATATATATATATATATATAAAACATTAATAATCAAGTCATTATATGGTGGAAGTAGGCAAATAAGGTAAAAATAAGGTTTTAATATTTATGTTATACTTATGGATATTTATGGTGATAATACATGTATCATCTGGATATAAATGCTTTCCCTCTCAAAAGTGGATGCTAAGTTATGTAGTTGCTCTTTTCATAGAGATATATGAAAATGATGGGGCCATTCTCAGATATTTACAAGAATGGTAAAAGCTGGTTAATGCCACATTTCTGGGGTTTTGCTTTGTTTCATGGTCACAGACTGGCTGGGTTCTGGGATCTGTTGACTGTAGAGTGAGGTGAGAATACGTGAGTGGAACAGCAGAAGACAATTGCTTTAGACAGAAATGCTTGCAATCCGTAAGGTATCACTTTAGATAAATGTAATCAGCATCCTAAGCTGAACTTAAAGTGAGATCCAGAAATTTCTGGGCATGGCTCATAAAGTGGTGGATGGTCTTCTGTGAGGTTTGCTTGGTTGGTCGGTTCTTGGTCCTGGAGAGGGAAAATTTTTGACACGAATCTGAATGAAACCACCAAGGGGAAAGTGTACTTTAGGTAACAGGTTCCTAACCCTACTATTTCTATGGCTTTCTATTTGGCTCTATGGAGAAAGGCAGATAAAAGAAGCCAAAGGAATGGCTTTTCAGGAGTCAGTGAGGTGTGAAGGACAAGCCTAGTTCTCTAGAGACAGTAAGCATTCTCCCAAGAACACAGCACCACTGCTTTGGTAGTTTAAAGGTTCATGCTTAGAAGCTCCAGGAAAGCCCCGACATGGGCATCAGTGTGCCCTCAGAGCCAACAGAGCAATGGTGAGGAGCCCTGGATTCAAGTGGTTTCCCAAGGAGTGACCTTCAAAGGAGGACACAGGAGGAACAAAAGGAAAAATTATTAAGATTATTGTTTACGAGGTCATGTGAGACATCACTGGGGTCCCAGAATACCAAAGAAATACTTGACTGTCAGGGACAACCCACAGGGAAAAAGACAGTGAATTCTTGTTTTCCTAAATGATCCCTTTTGTCTGGTGAGGTTGGTAAAATCTGTCAGCATATAAAAAGAATATGTTTTAAAGAAAATTCCAGCTTTTGCTTTACAGTCTAGGTATCTACACAGTCTTACCCAATAACTAGAATTTTTTTTCTTAAAATATAATTTCAAATCCCTTTCACAAGAATTTTGAACTGAAAAGCAATGGTTAGGCTCCAGTCTAAATGTGCAGTGGTAAAAACTGAAAAATAACCAGGTGAATTAAATACAGTGGTACTTTGTTTTATGAGTATTTTATAAACGGATACTTAATAGATTATCTAAGTGTAAGACTGTGAATGATCCTGCTGCGTTAGGGAATATTTTATGGGTGACAATGAATATAACACCACCAAAGTGGGTTTAATTATAGCGGCTAGAGAGAGGAATGTGAACAATATGAACTCTTGTTTTTGTCCTAAGTCATCAAATAACCAAGGAATAGTGTCTGCCCTGAGACTCGTGGACTTGCCACTTTAGATGATAAACATCCCTTTTCATACTGTGTTGGGGCTCTTGCCCAGCTCTGGAAACACAGCTGTAGGATATACATTGTTCCAATATCTGCGCCCACACTCTCTATAACCACAGCATACGAACAGGTAAGATATCTAATGTTAGAAGGTTTTATTCTCAAGTGGGGAATCGTTAGGTTAAAACCTTAGTGTAAACCAGTCTAAAAACCTTAATCTAAGATTACTTTCCAGTGATACTGTTCAGATTCCGGCTGTTAGTTCATTTTCATTACTCTGGTTTTACCCAAATAAGTGACCATTTTCTGCTACGCGCATGATGTTCTGCTAAGTTCTTCCCCTAGCACTCTGTAAATTTCTCTCTCCTGTCCAATCTCTTTGCTAAGGAAAAAGGTTGAAAGTCCCCCAGTGACATGCTTTTACACTATCAGCTGTGTCAACCACAAAGAGAACAGTACTTTGACTGCAGCCCAGGGCCAGTGTACTTTAAAAGCACTTGAGAAGCACAATGCTACTAGGACACACTCAATATCAAAAATCAAACTGAGAAAGGAAGTGGGTATTCTCTTACAAGAAGTGACCTCACCCTCAATTTTTTGGTTCCGTGAGTTCTTTCTAGACCAAGAGTCCAGAGGTGGATTTGCCAAGGGCTGTGGTCTAAAGACAATCAAAACCTCATCAGAGGCAGACAAGCAGTGAAGGAGTCTGTTAAATTCCAACCTCTGAAAGGACAAACAATAGGTCAGTGGTGGACTTTGGGAAAAGCTAAAGGGTTGTAGAACCAGAACATACAGGGCTTTTATGAGATCAGCAAAGGAGAAAGGGTGCTATGACTCAGAGGAATCTGTGAGGGCAAAATAATACTCTGAGGTCTATCTAATCTTCAACGTGGAGGCAAAATCCTTAGTATAAGAAATGAAGAGGTATGGAATAGGCGCCCTGCTCCAAATTTCCTGTTTTAACATCTGAAATTTCCAGACTGAGTTTTCCTGTCCTCAGCTGACAGCCACAGAACTAAGGGGAACAGAAACCAGAGTGAAAAGAGAACTAATTCCAGATAATGGAGCAGTGCAGGGAAGGTGGGTGCCACAATGCGGTGTCTTTTTTATACCCGAGAGGAGTGCTTCCCTGGGCAAGAAGAAAGAAGCCCTGAAAGTAGTTTAAATACTCAAAGGAAAAATTGGCTACCTTAAAATAGCTCAACTTTTACTCTCCTAAACATACTTCAAGTATCAGGATATCAGTACCCCAAACCAAATTGTAACCTCCCAATGTGATCCAGGTAATGACTAGCAAAGTTTGAGCTAGACTCAATTCTCCTGATTCCTACGAGAGTGCACCTTCCACTAGAAAAAATTAGGGATTATCAGCCAAAAAATAAGGAAAAATATCAAAGTGTTATTGTTACTGTTTTACAGTAAATCTAGTAAGGGGATGAAGTACCAATTCATGTCCATACATCCAGGTAAGTACAACATACCCTGCTGACTCCACAATCATTCTCACCATGTGTAATAATGATAAAGTAGTTTTCATGTATACCTATTTTGACTGGTGGCACTTTTTGCAAACTATGCAAATGAATTATGCCCTTGTTGTGCCTTTCACCCTACCGTGCTAGAAAATTCCAAAGACATTCGAGGACTATTAAAAAAGCTACCTGTGGACTGAATCATTCATTTGAAAAATACTAAGCATCCACCACTGTTTGAGTTACAGAAAATATGCAGTCAAGAAATGAAATGAGGGTTTGAAAATAAGTCACAGCCAGGCATAGTGGCATGTGCCTGTAATCCTAGTGACTTAGGAGGCTGAGACAGTAGGGGCTCTGAGCCCCAGGAGTTTGAGCTTGCGGTGAGCTATGATTGTGCCACTGCACTCCAGCTTTGGGGACAGGGCAAGGCTCTATCTTCTTTTTAAAGGGTCATAAAATCCTTGGACAGCATAAGGGGAATGACATTAAGGGCAAGTTTTCAATTAAACCTAGCCGTATTATGTAGAAAGAACGAACATAAGACAAGCCCAAGTATAAATACAGGTTTCACCAGTAACAAATGCACAAATAAGGGTAACACAAGTTGACAGAATTATTTGAATTCCACATGTCAGAAATCCTGGAAAACTGAAAATTCCCATAATTTAATGCCAAACCAAATCTCACAATCCATTTGTGGAAAAACATGATGTGAATTTTTCATAAACTATTTTTAATCCTTATTCCATTTAATGTGACCATGTGTTTCATTAGTGGATTAATAACACTTGTCTGAAGTTATATGCTCTATCTTACCTTTCTAAAATCTAAAAAAAACCCTAGGATTCTGAAATATATCTGTCTTCAGGGAATTCAGATAATGGTTTTGGGCTTATAGCATAAAAGGTTATGTTTGAGAATTTAACAAGATAATATACATAAAGCACTAAGGACAGGGACTAAAACATTTTAAACTTTTCTCTAACTGCTGCCAAAACAGAATTTATATGGTGAAAACAGAATTTAATATAAACTAAGGCCTTTACAGTGGAACCTACCTTTTTGTATTTAGACTCTTTGAAACACATAGTGTGCACCTATGGAATAATCTACTTATTGACAAATAAAATGAAAACTAAAAACCGATCTCCTTGCCTAGACAAAGACCTCAAAAACCCCACCTCAGCTCAGACTCAGGCTGTGTCTACCACATCACAGCTTCTTACTATTAGAACTTTCTGGCAAGGCCCATACAAAATGCCACATCACCTAGTCAACTGCACGCTTTGTGAACCCTGAAATGTTGGTTGAGGCAAGTGAACATCTTAAGCATGGAAATTATGTATCTTTTTCTTCTCTGTATTACTGAACCCTGAAATGTTGGTTGAGGCAAGTAAACATCTTAGGCATGGAAATTATGTATCTTTTTCTTCTCTGTATTACTGAACCCTGAAATGTTGGTTGAGGCAAGTAAACATCTTAGGCATGGAAATTATGTATCTTTTTCTTCTCTGTATTCCCTTCTGTGATACTGGCACAAAACATAACATAGAATTAAAGTAATAATCACTAATATTTATCCAGGTCTTACTCTATGTCAAGTGCTACAGCAAATGCTTTATATGCATTAACTCATGAAATCGTAACACCCCTAGAAGGTATACAATATTCACATTTCATAGGTTAAGGAACTCACTGAAGCTTTCATAAGGAGTTAAGTTTGCAGAACTGAGATCTACAGAGGTGCTCTGTTCAGTAAGGTAGCCACAAGCCACATGTGGTTAAATTTAATTTAAAATGCTGTTCCTCCGTTGCATAAGCCTCATTTCAAAAGCTCATTAGCCACATATTGCTGAAAACTACCCTACTGGAGAGAGTAAACATAGAACATTTCCACGATTACAGGGCGTTCTGCTGGACAGTACTGTCCAAATCCTAAGCTCAAATCCACCATGGTATATAATCAATGCTCAATAAATACCTGATGAATTAAAACTGAAAGAGGGGAATATAACCTTAATCATAATTTAGCTATATGCTTGTAGGAGAAAGACAAAAATAAGTAGCTAATCTTTAAGACTATTATGTATTCAGCTCAATATTCTAGCAGATCATGTATGTTCACAGAAATTATCAAGGAATTATA